>NC_142678.1:2367169-2609669 GCF_964200805.1 Pocillopora damicornis
TTTTTACCCTTTCATCATATCCTTTTAGGGATAGGAATCAATTTTTCCTTTGAAGTCTTTTCATGGCTGTAGTTATAGTTATACTATACATTCAACTCTCATAAGCAGACACTTTTGGGAATTAGGGAAAAAGTGTCTGTTAGTAGAGCTGTCTGCCTATGAGCATAAATCGCATAAGTGGACACCAAAGAAACATAGGGTTGATGTCTGCTCACAGGAGAGTTAATTAGCATGTGTTAATTGCATTTTTTTTTTGGCCAAATGGAGATTTGACGAAACAGATGCCCACTGTTCTGTTGCCCTGTTAAAGGAGATATTTTTTGTTGATTTGAAAATTATTTTATTGCTAAGAGTCAATTAATATACATGGGGTGTCCACTTTCAAGAGAACATAAGCAAAAGAACAATCTAATTTTCACTTTATATATATACATATATATATATATATATATATATATATATATATATATATATATATATATATATATATATATTATGAGAGGGAAAAAGGGACGCAACTACATTTCCCGACAAGCCTGTTTCATGAATCGCTTCACTCTTCAGGGGTTTAATATTTATTAATATTTATTCTGCTCTGCTTCAACCTATTGAGTACTGTTCCACGTGAAAATCGACTTGCAGACTTCCTATATATATATATATCTTGATTTTAGTCTATCCTTGCAGTAGAGTACTCGATGCATTCGCAAAGTGTGGTATATCTGAAAATTAAACTAATCAACAAGACAACTTTTCTGTGACTCTGAGTTTCATGCTTATGCAATCATCACACACACACCCACACACATACAAAACTTTTACAGTGTGCCGTTTGGCTAGCTCTTAGGTTACCTTTTGCACACAGTTGTTCAAAAGCTGGAAAACTTTACCAACTGAAAGACTTACTATCTGATCAAGAGCATATCACCAGCAGTCAGCAATTTATGGGATAAACTGTGCTGTCCAGCTCTAAACAATGGCACCAGGTCATCAGTTTTTTGTTATAAAAAAACAAATACAATAATTTCCTTTATTCTCATAACCCAATGTATGATCCAGGCATGATATTGGTAGGAGAGATGGAATACTAGTTAATCTAAGGGGTTAAAGAGTCAGGCTATTTCTGTTATTGCACGGCATGTGATCTCTATATTTCAGGGTTCTTATTTTAGTGAAAGAATGGTTGTTCATATCATTCTGGTTTGTAGTGACAGTAGTGGAACTTTTCTGTACAGGTGTTGACTTCAAGGTTAAAACTTTGACTGTGGATGGAAATAAAGCAAAACTAGCAATTTGGGTAAGAACTGCTGTTGATGGATGATGACACAACTGTAATTCATGATTACGATCATTTAGTGTTATCAACTGAGTTGAAAACGTAAATTGGCCATCGTAAAGAGTTTTACCCTGTTATACTCTCCCACTGATGCAGCACCACAGTTTCTTTAGAATCTTACCTCCTGTAATTCACAATGCTTGAGTGACAGCTAAGTTAATTACTTTTGACAAATTGGATTTAATAGTTTAATGGTAATAACATCACTTTTCTGTTTAAGGACACAGCAGGGCAGGAACGCTTCAGAACCCTGACTCCCAGCTACTACAGGGGAGCACAAGGAGTTATTTTAGGTACTAAAAATAAAATGATTTCCACCTCCTCATTACTTGCTGTCATCACAGTTGATTTTGTAGCATGAGAATAGTTGACAAAATTTCCTCATTGATACTGACACACAATAGGTTTCAACTAAATAGAAACTATTTAAGCATTTCTTAACTTTCAATGGTGATTTGATATTTTTGTTGGTGTCAGATCATCACTGAAAGTTAATTAATGCTAACAATGCTAATGGCACATATACCACATTTCCTCCAATAAGTTCCCAGGCACTTATTTAAAATTTTGGCTGTAAGGGTAGGCACTTATTTGAAGGATGACACGAATTTAAGGGGGGTGCCTATTAAGTTAGCAAAGTAATTGGGAAAAAATAGAAAGAACTGATGTTGCAGATAAAGGAACTCTGCAAGTACATGGAGATAAAAAAATGGTGAAAGTGGCTTCAGGGAAAGAAACTACTCTCCTGTACTGATCTTGCTGTAGTTGAAGCTTCAAAAGTTGTAAATAAACTGTTAACAGAGACAGGTTTATCTTTTATACTTACTTATATTGCTTATTTGTAAAGGAAATGCAGTAGTTGGTGAAAGTTCTCAGTGCTTCATTATGTTTGTTTTCAAGCACCAATTTTAACTGTTCATGATAGCATTTCAAGAATTTGCATTTTTCCCTTTAGTTTATGATACAAGCAGCAGAGAGACATTTGAGAAATTGGAAGAATGGCTCAATGAAATTGAAATGTATTCAACCAAAAAAGACATCATAAAAATGCTTGTTGGCAACAAAATAGATAAGGTACAGTGAAACTTTTGTGCAGTTATGTTAGACCAGATGATTATTATCTAATTTTTATCATTAAAAACTGGAGTTTTCTCCCTCAATTTGAACCTAGAGATAAATTGAATATCTTACCAACCTTGGTGGTCAGTATTATAAGTTATGGAACCTTGTTTTTTTTTCCACTCAGACTTAGACTTGGCATCATTTCTCAGGCTGTTGTGTTGATTAATACTCCTATCTTTCAATATTCCTAAACTTCAAAAATCTCTTGTGGGTACATGTATTTGCTTGGTACAGGATTAACTGTAATTACATACAGTAAGGTTTTGAGCATGCTTGATGTACCAGAAATTCAGATTTGCATACTGTGCTTTTTAGGAGGGGCGTGAAGTGGATAGAAAACAGGGATTACAATTTGCAAGAAGACATTCCATGTTATTTATTGAAGCAAGGTTAGTGTCAGCTTGAGATATAAATATTTATTCCACTGCAATCAAGGATCAAATGGTTTTTTTTTTTTTTTTTTTTTGAACAGCCACCTATGTAATGGCACTAGATGGTTTGGTGAAACAACTATGAAGATAATTTTTCAGGGACTGGAAGAATGACAAAAAAAAAAAAGAATTAAAAAAAGTTGTTATTTTATGTTCAAATATTTATACTTTTTATGAAAAAAAGCTGTAATTTTAATTAGAGTATGTTATCAAAATTGTACAGAAAGGTAGTAAAGAGATTCCTTTAACCCTAGAACTTCCAAGATCTGATTGTTAATTCTCCCCTCTGGCTGTTACACATTTCCTTGTAAATTAGTTGGGAGAATTTGGTGTCATACCATAATTATAACTTCTACCTGATAAGTTTGAGTATTCTCATTACCTGTTTGCTGGAGAATGTATGGATATTATAATGAGAAGTTAAATGTTAATCATTTCTGGGAATTAAAGGGTTAATGAGTTTTTAGCTGGTGATTAAAATGGTATCCTGTCTTTCAACTAAATAATTGTACATTGTGTCATCTAAGTTTTATTTTTGATGAAAAAATCTTGCTTTTTATTTTTTTTTTGTAGTGCAAGAACAAAAGAGGGGGTTCAACTTGCTTTCGAGGAACTAGTAGAGAAGGTATTTAAATAACTGAGCAAATAAAATGTTGTACAATGTAATATTGTGGAAGGCATAGAGGCTGTAACCCTTTAACTCCCATGAGTGACCAAGACAGAATTTCTCCTTACTATTTCTATACAATATCATGCAGACAAGTGATGAGAATTAAGAAAAATATCAATTATGGGATTATTAATTGAATAGATAACAAATTCTCCAAACCAATGTAATGAGAATTGTTTGGCTGTAGGAAGGAGATTTGCTAATGAGATCTTGGGAGTTAAAGGGTTAACTCCCAAGATCTCACAAGTAATTCTCCATACTGTCAGTCATGCAGTTCTCGTGATGTTAGTTTGGAGGATTTGATATTGGATCCACTTGTAATCCCCTAATTGATATTTTTCTTCATTCTCATTGATCACTGGTCTGCTTGATGTTGTATTATTATTGTAAGGAGAAATTCTGTCTTGGTCATTCATGGGAGTTAAAGTCTTTAATTGGTGACTGTTGGGTTCTGGCTTCACAAGCTGCAACAGTTTCCAGTTCTGTAGAGAATCCTTGAATTTTTCATCCCTTATATTTTGCCTGGCAGAAAGAAATTCTAACAACAAAAGCTGCTGTTCAAACAAGATTTAAAATAGGAAGAAAGATTTAAAGGATTCATGTTTTTTTTTTCTTTTCTTTTCAAATAGAAACTAACAGGGAATAAGGGATGGGATTTCTCTGATGGACTAGTACCTCTTCCAGAGGAAGAAACAATTGATAAAAATTTGCTGCACACAATTGCTCTCCTGCTGTAGGGTTGAAAGGTGCACCAAGTTTTCCAATAGTGGTAACCAAAGTAACACCCCATTTGCTGTCTTTGTACCGGGTATTTTTGCAAATGCATTGCTCAAATCCCCTGCTTCCATCTATCTCCCAAGGGAAACTAGGATTTCAAATGATTAACCCAGCATATTTTCTTTTTTCATAACTCTTTTCTGTTTTGTTTCCATTTAAAAGATTATCCAGACTCCAGGTTTATGGGAAAAGGATGGTGCCACAGGAGGAGTAACCCTTACAACAGCAGGGTCACAGGTCATTTCAGGTTGCAGTGGAATGTGTTTACTTACATGACAACTGAAGTTTTATTTTAAGTGCGTCTTGTAAATAGAGAATTTAGAAGAAATATTTCATTGTATTCTATTTAGTTATTCTGGAAATGAAATAGAACCTTATGGTACTTTCCAATTCTAAATTTACCCACTGAACCTTAAATTATGTTAACCAATAAATATGATCATTTTTTACAGTTTTAAAGGAATCTAGACTTGCCCTTTAATTAACAAATGAAGAAGCCTTGACTGTGCTTTGTTTTGTTGTAAAGCACGCAGGACGCATCTAGAGCGTGAAAGAAGTGTATGGAGAAACACAAGACCTAGTCAAGTGTTTCTCCCCACTTCTTGACAAGAGTGAATGGCTATGGAAAGTTGATGTGATTGTTGTAAATGAGATTCAACAGAGAAACTTCTATTTTCTTAGGATGAGATATTGAAAGTGTATGAATTTAAGGGTGTACCCTGCCACCCCTCACTTCTCAGCAGAGGTCATCATGAAACATCATTTTCTTGCAATTTTTATTCACATGGGAGGTAGTGGGAACTAGAAATGTTTTCAATAGAAGGAATTGCTTTGATCCTACACGAAATTGGTAGTTTTAGTCAAGAATTCCTTTGTTATTGTTTAGGAGAAACAGCTTTTAAATCTTGACTTTGGAAGAGACTCAGGGTTTATAGTAAACAGTACAAACAAACAAGTGTTGTACACTGCGATCCATGCAGGCATGCTAAGAGTTCTCCATACTGAATATTTCCTTAGCTTTTTACAATTTCTTCAGGATAACCTGTATTGCAGGCAGACTATTTAAACCTGATGATCAAGTCCTGAAGATTTGATCGTTTAAGAGGAGAATTGGGTGTTTTCTTTCAAAATGCAGCTGGTGTTGAACAAATACAACAAACTTATACTCCTCTGGTTAACTTCCAAGAGTCTTATTTGTCCATATTAGCAACTCTAACACTTCTGCCAATTTTTTGTTATATTAGCTACTTTGTAAAGCAAATAAATGGGATATGTTTGGTCAAAATCGTGTGATATTTGTAACTGTCTCTCAAGAAATTAGTTTCCACCAGTGGTTTATGCAAGGTTGTGACTGCAATTGTTGTACATTTAGCTTAAGGGGAAGAGGGGTGGGGGTGCGTCAGATCAGCTCTTTAGAGGCCTATAGACTAACGTAACCCCCCCCCGCCCCACCCTCCTCCCCTCAGGTGGGATTTAATCAAGGACAGGTTAAACTTCTCTTTGTTTGTTAATCTAAGTATTTTTTTCCTGTGGCATGTTCTTTGGATTGCAAATCGGCTGTTCAAATTTTTCTCAAAGCATGCCCAGTTGCTGCCTTGTGTAAGAAAGAAAACTCCCCGCCTTCTTTCGATTGATGCAAAATTTTGCTGAAAGTCTATTGCTTAGTCAATATTTTTTATTTAAAAAGACAGAAAGTAATTAATAGAAGCGAAATGAATGACAGCTTCCTGGCGAACTATTCTGATGTTTATCTTCAAGCGGGTGGTTCGGCGCAATGGTTTAGCTGCAGATTACCGTAACAAAACAACTCAGGCTCATTCTTCGTTTAACAGCATCACTATCTACAGCACTCTCTTGAGGATCCTCATACAGGTAGGGACTACACAAAGTACCCCCATTCTTGCACGTACGTTGTTATCAAGGATCTGCTTAGCTTTATAGGTGGAATCATCTTCACGGAAATGTGGGAGTGAAGGTCGATGTATCTCTCATCACCTATGTTTATTCTTTGACTTGCCTTGAATCATAGGAAATTACGACAGATTTCTCTTCCTCTTACATCACTATTTACCACAGACCTATTCAAATCCCTTGCCAATGAAATGGAGGGACTGGAGACCACTTCTCAAGAGTTACTAAGGAAAAACTTGCAGGAAAAATTAAAACTGATATGTTCACACTTTTTGCCTTCTCTGACATAAGATAGCAAATAGGAGAGATAAAGGATAAAGTATGGCGAGCTGTCTCCACGTAAACTGTGTTAAATTCCCGCACCAGGCCGGTATCATTAAGAAGGTCAAATTTCATGTTGATTTTCGTACTTGCCGGAGGGATTTTATTAAGGTTCTTCGACAAAAGCCAACATGCCGATATCCCTAATCATCGGCCTGAACTATTTGAAAATATCATGCTGTAGCTGAAATAACAGTTTCAAATTCATGGGGATAAAACGTTTTCACATCTGTCATGGGTCACAGAATACCTTCAGCTCCCCTTCATACACGGCTAATTGCACCTAAAATGCGTCCAGTTGAAAATGGTTGGCGCAATTCGTAGATCTGCCCATGCACTAATAAGCTAACGAGACCACCTTTGTTTTCTATTCTTGTGTAGGAAACGCAAGATGACTTCCAACTTCACGTGCCTTGATGCAGTGAGTCATGCATACCAAACTTGTGTTGACCAGTTTGTCACAACAGTCACTTTCAGCACTACCGGTTACATAGGTCCGCAAGGCGTACAATTTATCAACTGCAACTTTCTCCTCTCTTTGGCCGCGATTTTTCTTGTTGCAGCCTTACTGGTGTCCTGTACCAAACTCACTTTTAGTGCGTCTTTCCGCCACGAGTTGTCCGAGACGCTGGAAATAATTGTTAGCCTTTTTACTGCTCATCTCTCTTTTGTTGCGCTCTTAATCAATTCTGTTTGGTTGTTTGGTCAGATTCTGGCTGCAGTATGCGACATGCTGACTTTGAGTCCACGATAGGCTGATTCATAATTACTGAGAAAAATTAACGATCAACTGAATAAAGAAAGTTTCCAAGACTGTGGCAGGGGTAGAGTCACAAATAGCGCAAAATATGCGTGTCTGCTTGTAACATGTGACAAAAGCTATACTGTACGACATATTGACTTTTGGTCCACGTTTAGAAAGCTCCTTAGAAATAAGCTCCTCATTAATAACTGAGATTAATAAAAAATTCAACTGAGTTGTGAGGATCTTTGGGGATAATGATTGATAGGGGCGTGGTCTCAGATAGCGTTAAATTGCATATCTATCTAATTTGTATCACCAGTCGATGACAGGTACCGGCTTTAATGTGAGACATATTCAGTTGTGTCTTCGTAATGGTCCTTGTTTCGCTAGTTTGAGTAAAACATAGATAACTGCTTTAAGAGGGTCTCAAGTAGTGGGTTGGGCGAGATTTCAAAGAGCGTTAGACTGCCATTTCTATTTGTAACAACATTAAGTGACTGCGCATGCCAATTAAAGAAAAGTGGCAAACTTGCAAGTAAACAGATACAGTTATAGAGAAAAAAGAACCTTGACACATCAACAAAAAAAAAATTGTTCAACATGATGACAGATTTAAATACAGAAAGAGGAAACGATGATGAATTACTTACTAAACTCACTTTCACGGTCCGTACAGTAAATTACAGAACCTAAATTTTTCGGCCACGCCTCTTGGTTTCACTTTAGTTTTGAAGATATTGACTATGTTTCTATGATCAATAAGGTTATGCCCCGATCAGTTTGAAGCTTCTACATCCTCCCCCCTCCTCGGCAACCCATGGGCATTTGACTGTCGCCCGTGCCCAGGGGGTGGGGAATTTGAAGCAGAATTGTCAAGTCTCTCCAGCAGTAACGTGTTTTATCTTTTAATATGGACGCCTGATTATAGGTAAAAAGTTCATTTCATGACCAGATGGCTCCAAAGGAAATGTCTACAAGAAAATCTTGGTCACTAGTCTTTCCTTGTGCAAAAAATTAACCATTAAATATGGCACTTTGGTAAGGCATTTGAACGCTTTCCGTGACCAATCTGCCAACCGTTTCGCTTTCCTCAAGAGAATACAGATATTCTCTTGCTTTCCCCCACGCCCACCCGGCCAACCGTTTAAATTCAATCCATGTTTTCTGAGCTAACTATTAAGCATTTTTCTCTGATACGCGGCCAACCATTCAATCTGATCTCTTACTCGTTCCATTTCATTCTAAGTCAGCTCCTTCAAACTCTTCGTCGACCATTCAGTAAAGTCCCAGTACCACTCGGCCGTTCATAACTTCCGTCATAAACATATTCATCTACTCACATCACCGTTACAAAAACCCAATCCGTCAACCCTTTTAGCTCGTATCAAGTTTCACCCATGCAATCCACTAATCTTTTCCAAATAATACCGAATAAACTCGTCATTCCTTTTAGCATTTTACCGGCCATATTCTTCCAAATTTTATTAACCATTGTTCCAACGCCGTTAGAACACACATTCCAAGCTTTATCCACTGTTATGAAAATGGCTATGGCAAGATGAACAACTCCATATTTACTTAAAATTTTACTTTTCCCCGACTCCGTTCAAAGATGTCAATTTTCCCTGACTCAAAGTGAAATTCCCGGACTTTTCCCATGCCTTGAAGTAATCCATTTTCCCTTGAATTTTCCTGACCTGTGACAGCCATGCCTAACGTTATCGTTCCGGAAACGAGACACTCTCTCTCCTAGAAATAGCCTCCAGTTGACCATAAAAACAGTGAAGGACAAGCAGGCGCCATCTTCAATCTCCTAGCTAAGCTGTCTACAAACTTAAATTAATTGACTTCGAAATATTCAGAACATACTTTGGCACTAGACGTTGCTCTTAAATATTTTTTTGGATCTTTTTTATTTTAAAATTCCATATCTGTTTTATAAGAAACTAAAAAAAACATATTAAAAATCGAGACAAGACGAAATTATTTCTCTGACCAGTTACTCTTGCAGATTAAAGGAAATTCGTGCAACTAGTAATTAACTAAATATAGCATGGATACTTAACTTCTGAAGCTAGGACCCTTAGGATATATATGAAAATGAAAATCCGAATTTGTGGAAATATTATGGCAGTTACAGGCGCAGCAATAGTCGACCATTCTTTGCACTTCGTAGTTAACGGCTGTGGGTGTCGTTTACCCATTTCGGACCACGTGACCAATCTATGACGTATGAAGCTAAAAAGGTCTATTTAGTCCCCTTCCTCTCCTCCCGTTTTGTTTGTCTGTTTTCTGTTTTCGGCTGTATCCATTTCACTAAGTCATGGGTGCCTTTTACGAATATTTACTTTTAAAATAGCGTGACGAAATAATGTTTGCATAATGTTTCGCCGACATATCGACTTGTCGCAAATTTTTTTTTGTTACACAAAGTATCACAAGGCTGGTATCAGAATGTTATTTAGAAATGAAACATTTCTTGCAGACCGACTGAAAAACTTCAAAATGACGTCGATAATGTATTGTTTCCTTACGCCGACTTTCTTCGGCATACGTTTTGATCTTTCCACCCTGTCAAGATCGAATCATTTGATTGGTCGACCTAGCAATTATAGACGGCCTTCAAATTCACACCTAGTCCGATCACTTACGCGAATATTTGTAACTTTTCGCAATGATCACAATTACAAAGTCGCGATGATGAGAAAGCAGCTCGTTCGAAGGAGAGGAAAATAGTTCGCTATAGATTTTCTCGATCATGGTTGTGGAATGGATATCTCGCTTAGCAAAGAGGTAACATAGACATTCCTAAGCACTCCGCTTCGAATATTATCATTGCAGTTTGACAATTTACAACAATTAGAATATTCATGCGATGTACATTTGCTGTAATTATGTTATGATTATGACCCAGAGGAGAGTATTCGAGAAAAGATATCAACATCTTAACTTGCGTTAAAAACTTCCTTGATGAATCTTAAATATAGTTTGAAAAGACATACACCGATAGCCGAGTTTAAAGAAATTCAAGTCGATCAACCGTGTTACGAAATGTAAATTTAATTTTAGATTTTCCGACAGGGAACATTGCTTATGGAAGAGCTCTTTACGGAATGGATAAACAAAGAAATTCATAAGAATTATAACCAATTTTACATTATTAATCCAAAGTTACTTTTACTTGATTCTTTTAACTGCGGTAAAAAGTCGAACGAAGAGAAAATGAGATATTTTTTCTGAAACTGCACCAGAACAATCCCCGCTCGCCAGAGCGAATCGCGGCATCGCTCTTTTGTCTTTATGGTCAAAATTTTGACTAAACTCTCATGGTTTGGAATAATTTAGACATAAATCATACCGTAGAGAAGGAAATCGTTTCCTGGGCGAATAAATATGATCATGGCATATTTGAGCAGTTTGTGCTTGCATTCTAACTCTCTTAGTTCAGTACATAAGGGTCGAGTTGTCTTGTTTGTTCGGAAGAAAGGAAACAATCGCGCGCGAAAGCGTAAATCAAATGATTACCACAATTGTGTTAAGCGTCAAAACAGGACGTTTGTAGCATGATGTATTGTGATATCGGTTCGGCATGAGTAGCGCTAAGTGCTTTTAGTTTATTTATTTAATAAATTTTCATTGAAATGCGAAGTTTGCCCAGAAAGCCAAAAGGAGCCATTAGTTAATGGTTGACCCTCTAACATATCGCCCGTTGCAACTACACTGACTGAGTAAATTTGGTTCAAGTTTTTTCGATGTTTCCCGGCAAAAATTCGCGCTATGTTGTACCCTAATCCAAAGTTAAAAAAAAAAACAAAGTCAGAGTTACCTGTGCATGAAATATATCTTATTAAACGTTTTGGTGAGTAGTATCGCTGATTATTTTTATGAGTTGTACCGTATTTTGACGAGCCCGTAGGGCGAGCCAAACTACAAACGAGTTGAAATATTCAGCGATACTACACACCAAAACGTCTCATAAGTTATTTATTACACAATTTTTTTTCCTGCTAAATCTCTCTGTTCATTTCTCATGAGGCGGGAAAAGCAAAGCGGGTGGAGAAACGTAGGGCGCGCAGCCGACTTGTTAAACAGGTTTTTTACAGTACAAAATAACCAATTGTCTAAATAACCGTACAGTATTGCAGGGTATTTGTGCTCTTTTGGCGCGATATTTGTACTCTTCTTTGAGCAGTTGGATAATAATAACTCTTCACGAACGAAAAGCTGTCATAGATCAATGAAGTTTCCTTTAATTCGTATTGAAGTTGAGCAAAATTACCGAGAGTTTGTGACTTCAAGTGTAGAGTAAACGGATTTGTTACCGTGAACGACCAAAATACGCACTATTTAAACAGCCTTCACTTCAATCCTGAACAAAAAACGCGAGTATGAAAGTTAAGGTCGAAAGAAATTTATTGATTTTTTTTGCAATAGGAACTAACTATTACAAAGCTTCGATGGAAAAAAGTGACATTGACCATTTTGTCTTTCTTGTTTCGTAGACCTGCGGACAGAACAGGGGAGGATCTGGATATCATTTTCGCCAGATTTAAGGTACTATGTTTTCAGCTCTGTTTCCATTGGTGATCACGTGAAGCATGTATGGTTATTTGGCTAAAAACCGCACAGCGATTTGTGGGAAAATTGGCGGGAAAAACATTCCTCTCAATTGGCCAGAATCATCCTCGTGCTCAGGATAGTTTGCGGGAAATTGCGATAGTCGTCTGTTTCAACAACTAAATTATTAGAGCATTCATTTGACAATTTTCAGTCTTTCGTTCCCGTTTGCTGCTTAATTTTACGTCCTTCTGTTCTTATTTCACAGAATCTGAAGGCATTTGAGCGTTTCAACCACGCAGTTCTTCACCAAATTTGTTACTATGGTTACTATCAAGACTTGGAGGAAGGAATCACTCGTAAGTTGTGAGGGATGCAGATCTCCCCCACCCATCCCACCCCACCCCACCCCTTGAAACTTGAAAAATGCTAAGCAAAAGACTTCTTAACGTCAAACTGATAGTAAAGCTTTCAAATTGATTCGTATTTTGACCCTTTGACTCTTGAGTGACCAGCATCTAACTTCTCTACAATATCACCCCTGAATAATACACTAAGGTAACGAGAATAAAGGAAATGATCACCAACTGAAGAACCTCTTGATTGGGAAACAAATTCTCCCTGTCAGCAGCCCAAGAAAAGCACAGAGAACAGTATCGAGAATATGCATGCTGATGCTAGGGTATATGGGGTGAATGGATATTAACAGCATAGTGGAGTAAGCCTTTCTTTTACTGTGGTGATAAAACACTGCTCCGTTTGTTTGTCCTTTTTCTTTCTCAGTATATCGTCAAGGTGACATTGGCTGTTACTGGTATGTTGTCCTAGCTGGAGCGCTTGAAGTTCGTGCATCGAAAACCGGAAAATATGAGGTACGTCGTTTAACGCGAGTAAAGATGATCAAACTCCATGCAACATTTTCTCTGATGGAGGTTTATTTGTACGCACGTACGGACCTATAACTTAGGACCACAACTACGCGTCGTGGTGTTTTAAATTTGTCTGCAACATTTGCATAAAAAGAATGCTAACATTTTACTTGAACTCAATCTCTTCGCTGTTACAGGTTTTGCATTGAGTGAGGTTAGTGTAGCGTCCTCCTAGAGAGAACAGTCGAAGAAAATTAATGTCTATAGAGATTGTCTATTCCTTTAATTTCGCAGGATGCTGAAGCCATTTGCACTCTCGGCCCCGGAAATTTTTTCGGCGAATCAGTACTGGATGACTCACCCAGGTGAGTTAAGGAGTGGTTATGCGCCTGTTTGTTCTAGTCCACCTCAGTTCTTGCAACAAACAACCATAAAATAATAAAAAAAATGCTCTTTGATGTTCTTTCTTCTATTTTAGGCCTGTTTTCTTGATGAATTTTTTTTTTCAGACGCTCCACAGTCATCACAAGCGAATTTTGTGAGCTTTTGCTGATAGAGAAGAAATTCTTCCGTACTATTTGGGAGGTGGGTTAAATTTAACCCTTGTCACAATAATATATTTTTCCACGCCACAGTGTCCAAAAAAGATCTAAAAGAAATAATTTTTTATTTTAAAATCTTTTCCAGCGAAACAAGCAATTTCTAGAGGACATTATACCCAGTCCCTCATCTACCCCTGTCGGAGAACAAAGTGAGTTTTAAAATCTTACTCTCCTTGTGGTACTGAGACTTCTATGTTAAGCGGGCTTTATTTACTCAAGCACTCAGTAAGAGGCCTGGTTTCAAATTTGGGTCATTCGTCTTGAGCTACAAGTCGCAGAAAATGCGCATGAGTAGAACAAGCTAAATAAGTATATGACTGAATATCATCTTAAAGGGTGACCCATTGAAGATCTCGTTCTTTCCATGGCCTTCATTTAGGCCACAGAAAAAGGAAAATGTTTTTTTTCCCATTTAAGTCGGCGAAATTTTCTGAAAACAAGTATCCTAAACAACAAAAGAACACCCAATTTTCAGTGTGCTCGTAGGACAAGTAGCATTGGTCTTTCTCAATCTAGGAAAAGCTTTCATTACATCTTCATTCACGTACTTTTTCTTTTGTTAGACAATAATGAGCAACTTCCTGAAAATAATACGGTGGAGGGTAAACCATCCAAGACAGTGGTGAGTAAGCTTGATTCGTCTTTGTCCCATGAATTCAGCTACGGTATAAGAGCGGTACAACGGCGAAGCGTGATTTTTAAGAATGCAACACTTAGCCAGCCAATCTCATCATCTGACAGGAGCAGAAGAGGGGGAATCCACAATTAAAAATTGCCGCAGGCCTTACATAGTTACATAAAGGCGGTTTGAACCGCTGCTCTTTCTTACGTGTCAACGGGCATGCAGTCATGCAGCGAAAAGGATCGGATTCGCATGCTTTTGCATGGTTATCGCCCTACCTCAACGGAAAAGACTGCAAAATGGTTCCAATGATAACACCACTTCTGTATACAGCTATTTCAATTTACATTGCCGGATCAAAGCTTCAAGGGTACGGGACAAGACCGAAAGGTGGTATGGGTAGATTAGAATTAATTTTAGGCTTTCGGGGTTGTAGGCTTGAGGCTTTGATCCGACAACGTAAATTGAAATAGCTGTATCACCGCGTTGAATAACCACACGTTTTTATCCCCTCAGTACTCTCCTGAGGCACTCAGAAATGGTGGACTGGTCCTGCGTTTTGCGATGCTTCGTCACCAGTCTCCAAAACTGATCCGTGATCGAGAACTTGATAAACGCAAGGTGTGCAGATGCTTCGTTGGATCGGAAGCGGTCGATTGGCTGACAAAAATCAGCCCAATGGTTCATGGTCGTTTTCATGCCATCGCTATGCTTCAGGCGCTTTTGGAAGAGGGAGTCATTACTCAAGGTGGGGGACTGATACCGAAAAATACTATCTTGGTCACGTTTGATGGAAACCTTGTCTTTTCACGAGAAATAAGCCTAAAAATGCGCATTCCTCAATTATCTTTCTCTCCTATCAATTTTTAAGGCTTTGGAAGTATATTTATTACTTAAAAGCTTTTTGGTGGTCCGTTGGCAACGTTTTATCTGAGTTAAGAAATCTGAAGAGCCCTTTGGAAGCATACATTTACTCACAACGCGATAAAGCTTTTACATAGCCTTTTACGGGCCATTTTGGGAACCAATATTTTTCCAGGTTTTTCGAAAAACGCACTTCAGGCACTCACTCTAAATAAGAGAAAAATAATTATAATTTTCCAGTTCGTTATTCCAAGGGAATTGAAACTCTTCCGAACTTTTACTTCGCTCGTCTGTTCCTCGAACCTGAGTCCCCTGAATGTCTCTTATCGTTCCTGCAGTGGGCCATGGGTATGAATTCAAAGACCAAGACATTCTCTATCGCTTTGTTATGGACGAGAATGATAATGAGAGGCCTGGAAAAGAGGCATACAGTGAGGAAGACCTGGATGATGTACTGCTCATGCTCAGTAGGTCCGGATTGGATGCACAACTGAGAATGGCTCTGAGAAAACCGTGAGTTGTCACCAAAACATCCTGTCATGTTGTCTTTTGATATGTGTGAAATTGTTTCTGTTTCTCGTTATAAGGTAGATCACATGGTGAAATTCTAGAGGGAAAAATAAAAGAGAGTTTTTTTTTCCAAGCTGAGTAAGCCACCGTAAAATTGTCTGGATGCGACCTTGGAAAGCTGGGTCTAACGCACGAAGTCGAGGTTTACTGGTTAACCTACTTGGAGATATGTTATGAAACAACAAACTCGTCTTTAAAGAAAGATGTTTTTCGTTTTGTCACGAGCGTGGAACAAAGAAAAAATTCTGAGTCCCCATGAGGAATCGAACCTCAGACCATCGGATGTCAAATCCTTTTGTTTTTTTTTTTTTTTTGATGTTCCATGACCTAAATGGAAAACATTTCTTGCAGGCACTAATTAAAAGAAAAGAAAAACCAAACAGAACGCGTCAAACAACGAAATTAAGCTTTGCGAGCTTATTTTTACTTATTTTTAAACGAAGTTTACATTAAGCCTCAACTTAGTGAAAGTTGTTGCATTCGACCTAGTTTCCTTGGCTCACGATCAAGGGCCATTGTTTGATATGCCTGAATAAACGCCAGAGTTAATACTTATTCTTGTCTTCTCATTCCAGTGCTATGGAAAGAACTCCAGACGACTTATCTTTAATTTACGATGAACTCATGCATGTAAAGGCTCTTCAATATCTTTCAACCATGGTGAGAATTCTATTTTCGTCGTGGAGCACTGCATGTGGTAAAAATTCAAGGCAGTTTCGCTTTACTTTGCAACTCAGTTGAACAGTTGTGTCGTCAGTCTGAGTTACATGTCATTTTTAACTCATATTCTTTTCATCGTCAGGTTAAAAAAGAACTGTCATACGCTTTTGTGTTGGAATCCAGTTTCAAAAAGGGAACTGTGCGTAAGTGTTTAATAGTAGGGAACTCTGACAGATTTCCAGCCTCCGATTGTGTAATTGTTTAGTGACTAACATTTGAAACTGGAATCTCAGAATTCGCGCGAGTTTCTTGATCAATCACATAGCCAAGGGGATGAAAACCAATACAATCCTGTATCAAAGAGGGTAATTTTCTAAAGAAACTGTGGTGCTGCGTCGGTAGGGGAGTATATCAGGGTAATTTGGTTTTATTAACTGAGTTGATAATGTAAGTTGGCTACCGTAAAGAGTTTGAAAGCGTTAAACATCGTCAGAGTTATATTACCTTCACAACCCAGTTGATAAGTCATTGCATCGATGAATTTGAAATGAAATTTTTCAGTCATGAAAATTACAATCGAATCGCTTACCAAATATTGTCATCTTTTTTTCTTTTTATTTCTTATCTATATGAAGTTTTCAGCGAAGGAGAAGAAGGGATTTCCTGGTACATCATACTGAAGGGCTCGGTGAATGTCGTGGTTCATGGAAAGGTAAGGCACATTAGACTACCTTGCTCTCAGCTCCGATTCTGAAGACCTTAAATTTGCTGTCCAATGTAACGAAAGTATATTCTATATTTTCATTCTTACTAAGGGTGTGGTGTGCCAACTGAATGAAGGAGACGATTTTGGAAAACTAGCACTTGTAAATAACGCTCTGAGGTAAGATCTGTCTCCTGTGACAGATGATGTGGTAACCTGGTAAGAAACAAAAGTTGCACACGAGGCGCAGCTGTGTGTACCATTCTTGTTTTTGATCACATTTTGGTGTCTTTGGTGATCTGTTGCTAAACTGATGCACGGCAACATGAAATGTATTTGTTTCATATGATAAAAAGGCAAAATTTTGTTAAGGGTGACGTCATCTGTGCGTCTTACCTCTAATAAATCATAAGTAACATTGGCAGATCCAGACCTTGAGCTAAGGGGGGGGGGGGGGGGGACAGTTTTTTACAGCTCTCCCTGCCGGCTTTTCTCCCTTCTGGGATTCTTTTCTTTTTACCCAAAATAAGGGGGGGCGGGGTGGGCCCTTCGTGCCCCTCCTCAAGATCCGCTGATAGGTAAGAACCGATCGGAAGGCGTGTTTGATTCAGCTTATTCTATGAATAATCTTAGACGCCAAAATCTTGAACAGGTTTACAATGAACAAAACCTGGCGACCCTTTGAAATCTGTTTGCATTTCTCGATTAAGATGAAATGTACGTTGTAAATATGATCAGTAAGGTCACAGTCTTCAAAACATCTCTTACAGAACCGCCACAATAGAAACTTCTCAAGACATTTGTCATTTCTTGAAGATAGGAAAGAAAGACTTTAACAGAATCCTTAAGGTATGAAACTTTTTCTCACGATCACTGAACGAGATTTAGTGACCCACTTAATACCTACTAGCTAATCGACCGACCGAACGGTATAGCGATCAACCGACCGAATGCTTGACAAGCCGAACCTTAGCCGAACTAAAGCCGAATAGCCGAACTGCCGAATAACCGACCATCAATTGGTTCGTTCATTCATTCACTCACTCACCCGACCTTTTTTTTTTTTTTTTCTTTTTCCAAGGACGTGGAAACAAATACTGTTCGTCTAAAAGAACACAGAAAAGATGTCCTTGTCTTGGAAAAGATTAACATACCTAACATGTTTGGAGAAGATAACAGCCAAACTCACATACCGCAGATTCAAAAGTAAGGAGAAATCTGTGAGGGGCTAATTTTACGACAAAGATATCGGAGTGCTTTTAAAGACTCATAACAACCCTATAATTTATAGTAATAGAAAAAGTGTTGTGCCAATTTACCAGTAAAATATATCTGCTTGTCAACGCCGGAAAGCGCCCACACACGGTTGGCTACCCGTGTGCTTTTCAGCCCCATTAATATTGAAACTGACGGGCTTTTTTGATAACGGAGCTCGGAAATGGCTTTTCTGTGACCCTAGGTAGATGAGCAACTCGGCGAGAGGTCGGGTAAGAGTCCAGCGTTGATTAGTAGTGCCAGACCCCTGCAAACCTCTCCTTCACCAGACTACCTTCATTCGCGCGATCAGACTACGCAATCAAGAGGGCCTGAATGGGATGTGACTTTTACGGCTAAAGGTTAAAATTTTGGCCATTTTACGATGAATGGTTGACATCATTTCATTGTTATCACTAGTAAATATTTTTATGGTTAACTTTTTCACGGTTTGCGATTAAAATTTATAATTTTTTTCGCTTAACGGTTAATTTTTTTGGCCATTTTACGGTTGACGGTTAACCCCATTGAGACTCTCGGTCTAGATAAAGTATTCTACAATTAAATTTGTAGATATTCCGTGATGGCTGGTACTCCAGAGAAAATGGTGGAATATCTCTTAGAAACAAGAATGGACAACTCCAATACAAATAACTTCGACGGTAAATGAAAAAATGTGTTCACTGAATTCCATTTTTATTTCACACGTTAGATTGCTATTACTAAAGGCATTCTTTTGTTGTTGTTGTTGTTGTTGTTGTTGTTATTTTTCAGATCATTTTTTGAACGACTTTCTGATCGCTTTCCCAATATTTATGACCACGGAGGCATTATGCCGCGAGTTGCTGTCCAAATATCCTTTTTATTGGAAAGACTGTTGTCACGGTATTTGAAACGCCGACTGAGGTACAGACATATAACTCAGTAACTCGGCAGCGACAAGGTTATGCCACCACAGTGGTTTCAATCGTTGAATCTAATTCAGTTGCGCCAAATTCCAATTGCTCTCAGATACAACCATACTTCAAGTTTTGAATACATTAAGACAATTCCTGAATGCAGTCCGCCACACAAGAGAAACCCGTTTAAAACTAAGTCCTGGGGCCACCAAACTGAATGGTTTCAAACCTCTTAGCATTTCTGTCGAATCAATTTTGGTCCGGAACATTAGCGCGACGTTTGAACTCAACAAAGAAAAGTGATAATATTAGGGACATTATAAACAGCCAGGACGACAACGCCGAGGAAGGCGTCGATTGAAAAATGAAGATGTATTATTATTTAAAATTTCGCGAATGGGTGGATGTGTTTACCGTCTCTTTCCGTTTCCATGCAAATTTTGGTGATTTCACGTTGTTGTTTGGCAGTGGATGGCTATGAAATGTACAACGCACGTGCCGAGCTAGTGTTCTCCCTATCAGAGCATTCGTTTTGCCACGTCTTCGTTGCCGTTGCTGTCGTGGTTCGCTTAAATCTCATTTCAAAATGTTACAGTCCTTAATCATTCTTATCTACAACAGAACCAACTGTTTTCTAATCGGACAAGACGAGACCAGAAATATCACTGCTGAGCACAAAATGGCCATCAAAAGAAGGTAGGCTTTTCATGTAATTTGTGAGAGTAAAAAACTGATTAATTTATATGTCTCTGTGTGTTTCCTCGTGGAAAATAATAAGCGTTGGACTGACGGCTAATGCTGGACTCCGGACTGCAGCTATGCCCTGGAATCATGGCCGGCATATCTGGAACACGATGCATGAAAATCACCTCCCAAACCTTGGAGGTGCTCAGAGATTAAAAAAAAAAGGGCGGGGGGGGGGTGGTGGGATACTTAAAATGAACTTCAACCTTCCCCAGAGGAGTGGAAATATAACTTCACTTCACGTTCTGTGAATATCTGGCTTCCATTTGAGGAAACAAGGTTTTAAACTTTTCAAAGACAATTTCAAAGAGCTAATTACAAGCCACGGTTGAGCAGGTTGCCGTTTTGCAGGGTTGTTCAGATGACGCTCCGCTGGTGTTACTTGGCTGGGAATCTATTCTTGGAAAACCAATGTATTTTCAGGTTCATTGAGGTAAGAATACCCTAAATACTAATTTGTCTTACATAACGTGGTGATAGGATTTTGAAGCGAAATTATTTCAATAAATCTCAACAGGCACGCATATTCAGTAAAGTAGGTAACACTTACACTTCACTATCGTCAGTTCAGTGTATCACTTGGTCTAGACTTCGAACAAGGGAGAATCTGTGATAAGCATTGCTCCGATTGGGAAAGCCGAGGGAAAACTCGCCTGTAGAGAATGCTTTTTTTTTCCACAAGTTTCACACTCGTTCACTCTTGCGCGAGACTCGCGCTTCGCGTTCGCCCTTTGTCCGGGCTGAGGGAAGGAAAAAAAGAATTAATATGAATAATTACAACCAACACTTCAGCTTTAGGGTTCCTTTTTATAATTATAACAATTTCCTTTCATACAGGAATTGATGGATTACCTAGAGACAGATGAGCTTTTCAATGAGTTTAACCTCCTCAAGACAGCCATGCGGACACTTAAAGAAAGGTATACGAGTTCCCGCACAGTACAGGCCGATTAAGATAGATTAAAGATAAATATTCGAGATACAATAACCGTGACACGACAGCAAACTATCTTGACATGAATTTTTCCTTGCAATTCTCACAGATACCCCACCGATGACCTTATCGATGGTAAAATTTTCGCTCCAGTGGTAAGTAAAATGAAGGCAAGATTCTCTCGAAGGTCACTTTAATGTAGTCAATAGAAATTATTTCTGTGTTGGATGATGTTGTTAATTTGATTGGAGTGAACTTTTTCTCTTGTATCATAGCGCCATAGTCCACATCGTCGAATGGGTCTCGCTAATATCACAAAAGCCATCAGGGACTACAAGTCAATACGAGGAATCGATCAAAGTGAGTACATATCAGACAATGCTTTTCAATTAAATAAGTTAAGAGCTTGTTACAGCAGAAAGTCGGACCAACACCTGAGGGAAGGGTATGGGATGAGACGGATTGGGGGGCGGAGGGGGGGAAAGGGAGCTCCACTTCACAAGGAAGTAAATCAAAGTTACTGTCGAACTAACAAGAGCATAAAGACCTCATTAAAGGTACCCACTTATTAACAGCTTAACCCAAGGTTACTTTCCCCCTGTTGGCATGTGGCTACCACACTTTCCACATCGTACTTCTTACCCCTTACGCTCCGCACCTTTCACCTTTATCGTCTCCTACATAGATGTCTTGGTACCGCCTCGCCCCTTTTTCTCTCCCCCCGTTTCTCTTTCTAATCTGTCTGTCTGTCTGTCTGTCTGTCTGTCTGTCTGTCTGTCTGTCTGTCTCTCTTACCATACCTCGTCCCCAGTCCCATGCGCCACAGCCCTATCGTTCTGTCGCCCTCTAAAGTTTCTTCCTTCCTGTCTCTTTCATCTGTTTCTATTCCTTCGCTTATGCCCGCGGATGAATACTGTAGTCACTAGTTTTACGCTTTTCGCATTACAGATATTTTTCGAGTCTTCTGTGCCGATCATACATACACTACAGTAGCTTTGCCTTATAACACCACAGCGCAGACCATTATTAACGCCGCAGAGGAGCGTGTTCAGCTAGGCGATGACTGTATCCTGTGCGAGGTCAAATCTTCAGGAGGTAGATGCTTCCTTTTACTGGTGTTGCCGATGAAGTGCAAAAAATATGGGCCTTCTTTTTGTATAACCGTGTCAGAAAACGTTTTAACCGTCTTATCAGCAAAAAAATGAAAAGTTGAGAAAAGGAGCAAAAAAACGTTAACTCAAAAATTTAAGGTGTTCTCGAACACTGATGAACACTTTAAAAATTGACCATTGATTATTTTCGCTCATGTTTGATCTAGGTGTGTTACGTGGCTGAAAACGCCCCCGCTAAACTGTGATATATTAGGCGATATTCCCTAAGGGGTATTCCGCAATAATCGTTTTATACCAAATGCAATGAAAGTTTTCGTTTCGTATGTTTTAAAGTAGTTACTTCCTTGACCTTTTGTAGAACGCATACCTTTCAAACCAAACGAAATATGTGTCACAACCGGACTAAGTGTTAACGGAAGATTGTTTATCGCGCCACGGGAACACTTGGACTCACTGGTAAGGATAAAGCTAAATTCTTACGAGCCTTGTCGCTTATTGTAATTACTACTCGAGATTAGTCTGGTTTTCTGAATAATAAGCACCCAGACCAAGATTATTGCTATGGCTTCTACCAAACGGAATGCTAGTATATAACAAGGTACCCCCACAGATTCATCAATTTTTTTCTCTGGAAACGAAAGTTTGCTAGAACCATTAATGCGCTTGGTTGTAGAGTGGCACCGGGAGAGTAACGCGTTTTGCCCAACAACACAACACAGTGACCTAGTCGGGAATCGAACCCGGTCATGGCGGCTCAGTGTCAAAGGTGCCAAACCCTAGGTCCTAGCGTTTCTTATTGGTCAGCGCTACAGACCCCGAAAAGGGAGGTGAAAATAGTTTCTATATGAAGCTTCTATTAAGACCTACTTCAACTGGTGCTGAGATATCCATACAAATTGTGCTCTTTTTATCTACTCCAGACTCCTACTCCTGAGCAGGAAGGACCATCAACCAGTAACCTCACATTTCTGGAGTCAGTTGGATCCAAAGAGCTTGCGTATTACATCACACAGTATGACTATGAGCTGTTCAACGCCGTTAACATTGTGAGTATCTCAAGTTTTGTCTGACAAGTTGAGATTGCGGAGTTGCTTGCGTTTAAACATTGCGGATTAACACCCATCTGTAAATTGTTACAATTTCATTAAATTTCCTGATCTGTAAGAACCTCTTTGATTTTATTTGCAGCATGAATATATATTCCGCATCTTTGGCAAAGAGAGCCACAAACAGATCACAGCAAATCTTGATTTGCTTCTCAGAAGATTCAATGAGGTGACAAATTTCTTTACGCTTTTCGCACGGTATTATGAGTGTATTTCTTCACTTGATTGCATTCTGATTGACTTGAAGGTAAAATTTGTTTGAGTGTCATTATGATTTCATCTTTTAGGTCCAGCTTTGGGTCGAAACACAGATTCTTCTCACTCAACATCTCAACAAGCGGGTTTATCTGTTGAAAAAGTTCATCAAGTTGGCCGCACAGTAAGTGATTCCTCAAAGAAATTTTCAATTGAATGTCGAAGGTCATCTGAGATTGCGTTGATTTTTACTTTAATTCACCTTGTGATTGATTGAGAAAATTAGCGGTCCCCTCCCAACCAATCAGATGCAAGACTAAAATCAATCGTGACCTGGTCACCCGAATTTTCCCGCGCTTCTGGTCGCTCGTTTTAACTTGGACTTATGATTGGGCCCTTGTGTAATTTTCCATACTTTGATTGGCTGTTTTGGTTACTTTAGTTTTTGTTTGACGACAGCCTATCAAAATAAATTTGATTCGTCAATAAAACTCGCTGTTATGACTTACTTTTTATCTATCGCCTTGCTTTTGTAGCTGTAAAGGGTACAACAATTGGTATTCGTTTTTCGCCGTTGTTATGGCATTAAACAGTGTTGCAGTCAGTCGCTTGTCTCAGACATGGGAGGTAAGTGGGAAATGGTTGCTTACGTGGGTTGGGTTCATTTTCTCGCGGAAAAAAATTTGACTCTTATGATTTTATATGTAAATACGTTAAACGTTTAATGTGTTTGAGCTCAAACATTGCAAGAAAAAGGTATCTTGAAATTAAGTATTTTGTCAACAATGGTCCCCTCTGGAAACATTTGTTGAATTATTTTTTAAACTATACCTTCTTTTATTGTGTCGTCAGAAATTACCGAGCAAGTTTCGTAAAATATATGAAGAGTTTGAAGGTATCTTGGTAAGGACATTTCATTTCATTACTCCTGTATACAAATTTATTTTAACTTCATATGTTGAAAAAGCACCATTTATTAGTTGTGGGTCATTTAGTAGTCAAGTAAAACAATTAATTGCTTCAACCGTCAAAGCTGAGTATAACACATGAATATGTTTCTTTTAAAGGAGCCCTCTAGAAACCATCGAGTTTACAGGCTTTTAGCTGGTGAGTTTCTAATTAATTGTGCAACTTTTTACACTGCAACAGGGGAGGGGGGTTACATTGTGTCAGACAGAGGGTACTCACCAGATTGTCATGATGTCGAACTCCACGCTATGTCTTACTCAATATGGAAAAAAAAGGCTTACAAAGGGGGTAGGGGGTTAACGTGCACCCCACTAGCTACGCGTTTGAATAGGCAAAGGTATAACGTTAAGTTTGCACTCAAGCCAAGTAGCCCATTCAGATTGAGCTTATCCCCATCTCCGTAGGAGGAAGCGGCGACAAGAGGTATTACCACTCCCCCCCCCCCTTGGATGGGATGTCATTCCATCACAGGTTACCCCCGCACATTTTGTCAAGTGTCCCTGACAATCCGCTAGTACCAATTTATACTCCTAAGTGAAGAGAGGGACTGTGAAAGTAAAGTGTTTTGCCTAAGCACTTAACACAGTGACCTGACCAAGTCTGTTACCCTGACCTCCCGCGTTTAGCGTGCAAACCGCCAGGCCGTCTCGTTTCTCAATACAGTGAGGTGCTAAAATTTTATTCAATTATTTTGGTAGGAAAAATGAAGCCACCCATATTGCCTTTTATGCCTCTTCTGATAAAAGGTATGTTTGTTTACAAAGTTGAACTTTATTTCATTAACGTTCAGTTTTCTAGTTGTAAAAAAAGCTTCACTTTACTCATTTGTTTGTCTGTTATGTACTTGAATACGTGATAGTCACAAATCGAATCTTGAAAAAACAAAGTTAGGGATTTGTTTTTATTTCTAGACATGACGTTCACGAACGTAGGAAATAAAACGCAATTTGATGATCTGGTGAACTTTGAGAAAATGGTGAGTAGCTATTTTTGTTGTTTTTATTGTTGGTTTTTTTCTTTTCTTTTCCAGTCCATGGATGTGGGGTTAAATATGTCGCATTATTCCTGTTGTCAAATCAACAGAAGATTCCACGTTACCTACGTCTGTTCCGTAATACATCACCTGAGACGCAAAATAAGGTGAGAACAAAGCAGAGGCACTCGAGGCGCAGCCGAGTGTGTCACTGATGTTCTTACCACATTTTGACGTCTTTGAACAGACTCGTGGCAACCTGGAATCTATTTGTTTCAATTAATCAAGAAGTTACATACACAGTTGTTCATGGTGACGTCATTTATGCGTCTATCCTTCAATAGATCATAAGTAAGAACCAATCAAATTGTACGTAGAATTCAGCTTAGAATTTAAACGTAGATGTCAATTATTATTTTTATTTCAGAGAATGATCTCTTCTACTATTCGTCTTATCCAGTATTGTCGCAGCGAGCCGTTCAGTAAGTACACCTTGAATCGAGATAAGGGACTGACTAAATGGGTCATGGGGGCACTAAACTGTGAAGCTCATCAGAAAGTAGGAAAGACGAATGATAAAAAATGAATGGACCAATCAGAGTGCATGACTCACAGACAAGATAGCTATGCAATTCGTCACGCTAAGAGTGTCACGCACTCCGTAGATTTCGCAGTATAGTTTGCCTCATTAGTATTGACTATAACTAAATTTCGGTAATAGCAAATTGAATTTTAGTTTTGTGGCACTTATAGGGGAAACTTTCCTATGAACGACCAGGCCCGTGGTTCTGACTGACTTCACAAATAAATGTTGATGACGGTGGTCACACAAGGTCTGTTCGTGATCTTATTTCTCGCGAATTTATGAAATGATCATGTTTATTTTTCTTTACTTAGAGGCTGAACCTCCAACTCAAGTGAAAATAGCTCAGGAAATCACTATTTTTGTGAGGTATGATTGATGTGTCACATGATAAACTTTCCAGACGATGGAATAGATTTAAACCGCACGTGAAACACACAACCTTTTTTAAAAGCTCAGAGCCCAAAATCTTGTAATCTTTAAACTCAAAAAAGTGTTAAGTTTTCCTTTTTCCTTCTTTTTTTATCCTTTTACATCATATTTTGATTAACCTTTCGTTTGGATCCATTTTCGCATGCCCGACGTTGACCCCCGTGCCATTGAAATACAACAACTGCCAGGTCACTTTTTCGGCATGTGGCTATGTTATATGATTGACATAAAAGCCGACAAGAATTGTGATTTTTCTAGCGAAATGCAACTAGACCGATTTCCCCATTTTTTTCCAATCTCACGCGGTAATCCTCTCTTTCCACAGGAATTTCAACGTTATAGACAACGAGCGCATTCTTAACCAGTTCTCTCACAGATTGGAGCCCAAAAAAAACTAAGTAATCCTTGTTGATCATTTAACGATGCCTTCAACAAATTCCTCGGCCAATCAAGTTTGACAGCGGTATATGTGGACAGTGGTTCATCAGCTTGGTGACAACAATTCGATATAGTTTGTCCTTACGTGTCAAAAGAGAGAGCAATGTGGCAAATTTCTGCAATTGACTGTATTTTCTGGTAAATTTCACATTTTCTTTTTAAACTCCTTTTTTTAAATATTGGCGTTAAGGGTCGCGTACAGATAATTCAAACACTGATAGATAAATTTCTGACGCCATTTCGAATTGAAAATGATTAGAACATTTTAAAAGTTTTATGATATTTTAACCTCAGAAATAAATAAATTTATTACTACTGTTAACAGGTGTTTATTTGTTATATGGCCTTATCAAGAAGTCCTTACCCTGGCAAAATAAACCGCGAATCGCCATTGGATTCCTCGATTACCAATGCGTGTTGTATAGATGCCAAATATCCCGGATTATCCGGGACTCTTCCGCATACACAAAGAACCATTTCGACTCTTAAACGACCAGCTTAATTTCCCTGATAGAAGTGACTTTAAACACTTCTTCTATAAACGAGGTGTCTTTTAGTAATTTTAATCTGTATTAAAATATTTGGGTTTTTCTTCTGAAGAATGGTTGTATTTTTTGTGATGTTTTTCTCAAGTGGATCCTGGCAGCGTCTTCGTTTTTTGCGCAGAAGCTGGAAGTAGAGGGGAGGAGGATTGGGGAGAGAGAGGACTGAACGAAAATATTTCCCCTTAGGCCCTTTGCAACATGAAGTTGAATTTATCATTAAAATTTTCCATGATTTACATCAATGATTTATAAATTACGGGGCACGTGCTAGCTAAAACAAAAAATTGGGTTTAAATCTCAGAAATTTCACTATGGAATCTTTATTGCTGGATCTCCTATACTCTTTACAAGTAAGTAACTCACTTGAACTACCATCAGTAGAGTCTTACTGCACCGTACGTACACCTTCATTTTGGCATTTTTTGTTATTTCCATTACTAATAAATGGGTAAATTGTGAACATACAGTGTGGCGCCTTGAAAGATATAAATTATCTCGCAGAAATAATTACATTACATTTTTGCACTCTTTTCGAATGGAACTATTCCAATTTAAAACGATATCTTTAATATCTGATATAAGAAAAATCAGAATGTAAAGCTCTCTGAGCTGAATATGTAGCCAGTAGCCTTAAATTTAGATAACTCAGTCTTTGACTCTTACTTTGCTACTCAACCGGGAGAACAAAGCAATTGCGGTTTTACGGTAAACGTTAGCTATCAATTATTAATTAAATACAAATGGAAAAACATTAAAATTCAGCTGAAAAATAAAATAGGTGAGGGAATTATTCAGGCACTGAAATTTTTAAGGGATATTTAGTAGTCTAACAAGCATTAACGAAACAAGGCTCGCAGAGGTAGGTGAATACAAAATTAAATAGAAGAGAAACGTGGTGATTGACTTGCCATATCTCACGTCAGGATTTCTTGGTTGCCTATTGAATTTGCGACAGGCGGGGCTCTAAAAGGATTTCGTAAAATTAATAGCAAATGTACATTTTATGTTTTCAAACGTAGAAAATCATGAAATTTATGAGAAAAAAACCGTCTTTGTCATGGATAGACATAGAATATTACAACATTTGAATCAAAGGTGAGAATATGGTATTGCATGCCTAAATGTGGATAAAAGTATATTTTTTAAGCAAATGAACGCGAGGGAAACTGATTTTTCTAGGACTATGATCTGGTGAAAAAAATTCCTGAAAAGTTGCCGAATATGATGGAGACGTTCGATTGCTTAAACGGAGAGAGAAAAGGGAGTTTTAAGATTGTCATCTTTTAAGGCACAAGACAATTTTGAAAAAATACTGGTTAATTTTCAAATTTATTTAAATTAAAATGTTTAATTTTAAAAACATAAGTTAATCTTAACGAATGCTAATACTGGAGTACATGCGCAAATACTGTTTTTTGGAAAAGGTTTCGGTCTCACCCAGGCATGTCCAATCGTCTGCCTCCCTATGAAACACACAGTTAATTTTCAATATTAGACTATCACAATGGGAGACAAGCACTGGAGAATATTTTATCGAGCTGATTTTCCAGACTCTGTTAGAGAATCATGGAGCTATGCTTTAAGGAACAAAATCGTTTTTTCATTTCCTCAATTTATAAGTACCGCAGCCATGACTCACACGATCTACATGGGGTTCCTGTGCATCTCTTTAGTGTTGGTGGTACTGTGCGAAACTTCTGCCAAAAAAGGCATCCGTGAAGAAACACAAAAGGAGAAAAAAGTACATTTGAAGGACATATTTAGTGGCAGGATGAAAAGGTATGAAAATACTGTGGAGCCGAGTTTTAAAGATAATCAAGAGAGTAAATATAGGTAATAAAGATTAATTTAAAAAATCAAATAAACCTTATAATAGTAAGAGTGTGGACATGGCAAGACCCTGGGTTGCTTTTTCTAACCCGAGTTGAATCCCCACAATGGGTCTGAATCCTTTTGCAGTTGCCGGGTAACAACCCCTTCCCCTCACCCCCAGAAGAATTTAAGATCTGCAAAATGACGATGAAATAATTATGTTCGTTGTTCTTTCAGACAGTTAGAAGAGCTTTGTCAACAGTCAGCTGCAGGTTGTATCATGCAGTCTGAATTTTCCGAGGATAGTACGCAAAATGGAAAGAGAAAGAGAAAGAAGAGCAAGAAGGAAAGAAAACATGGAAGCAGAGGGAGAAAAAACAAAAGGAAGATGTCAACTTCGGGCGAAATAAACCAAGAGACGGATAAAACCTGTCCTTATGTGGATCCACCGACAGACGATGAAGATTATGAAGAGGATGACGGCAGCGAGTGTCTGAAAACTCAACAAATAATTGGCGATTAAAACGATGGAATGTTTTTTCATCCTAGGATCAAAATTTTATTAATTTTCATTAATTTGTGATCAATTATTTTAAATTAAATGTCACCTTTAATCCAGAATTGACTTGGTTTTGTTCCTATTCCCTCTGTGACTAATCGAAAAAACTTGCTTGCCCTTCCTCTTAGCATTGAAACAGGCCCTCAGCATTGGCGTAGCAGGATACACGCTTCTCCTCCCGCGCGGAAAGATTTGTAAAGAGGTCCGTTAGGAGTGGCCTTTTCGGAGCTAAATTAGTTGCAGACCTCTCGCCTCTATGCGTTGCTCATAACTTCCCTTGGGTGAAGAAACGCTTTTGTTAAAACACTTAAGATAAGGGCTGGCTCGTAGTGTTTTTGTCGGACTGAGAAATAGATTTGCGAGCCCCACAAAGAGCCTTGGTCTATGGTCAGCGGCTTATCAAAACACAGTTTTAAAAAATGTCCTCGTTGCTTGGTAACCGTTTGCGAAACGAGAAGAGCAAGATGGCGGCTGCCACTGCGCGGCAAATTCCAGTCGTCAATAACGTGATAACCGACGAAGACTTAGACAATTTTCGCACCGAGGGAAAGGTAAGTATGTTGGAGATGTAAAAAGATCGGAAAAGCTTGAAAAAAGTGCAAAGCAAGTTGTTATTTTTGCAGCATTCTGGCCGACTTGTTCCAGTCAGTGTCATCAAAACACACAAACTTCTTACAGACAAGCACTCGGTGAGTCCTCGTACACTTCTCTAGTGCTTTAGAGATGTATAATTTTCAAATTCTTCACTCTTCATGAATTTAACTTGCTAAAAATTTTCGTGTAATTAAGGGAACTCTCGTAATGTTTAAGCTAATCTTGATCAGCTGTGCATGGTGAATTCAGTGTAACTGCATTTGATTTTAGAGAGAACTGGTCGATCGCCATGTGAGAGCCATCCATCGTCTCACCAAATACTACTGTCATGGATTTGTATCCTTCACTGCAAAATAAGTGAACGAATTACTTGCACATTGGAAAATTTCTCACCGTGATTAACTGCTATTAACTATTATCAAGTCCATGACATACAATCTTCATGTCAGTGCGCTTTGCACAAAATTATTATGTATGATGTGTTCAATTTAATGCTTTTCAGATTTAACTTGGGTGTTCTAATGTGTGATATGATTCAGTTTTAAAATATATTTAGAGAGAGTTTGAAAAGGTTAAAGTTGGATGACACTGAGGATGACCTTAGATCTCTCTTCCAGCCCTTTACTCAAGACTGACTTTTAATATTGTGTACAGCATTAACAACAAGGGTTCTATATAAAACTCTTTACTGTGTGTCTCTGAAATGCATATAGACAGCACTTAGCAGAAACTCATACTCTATTGAAGACTTCTAGTTGTGAAAGACATCCTAGTCAAGATGGGAAAAATTGAAAATGTATTTCCTGTTTGAGATTCAGAAGCCTGAAAAGAGGGTAGCAAAAGGGGGGGGGGGGGAGGGAGTGTCCTGATTCTGTTTCACACTCGAATTTTAGAAAAATTCATATGTCATTTGTACATCAAACAGTATTTCACGTGTTACAAATTCAAAAGTGTACATTTTAAATCTCATGTCACCCCCCTTGCCTTTCTGTAAGATTCACACTTCCTGCATTACTTTCAGGCTTAATCAAGCATCATGTACAAGCCCTTTTCTACCCTCTGAAAACCATGTCCTGTTTTGGTGCCACACCCCCCTTCCCTCCTCCCCTCCCTTCCCTCTGCCCACCCCCCTCCCATCTTCATTTTCAGATAGTTCCCCTAAAGCTTGTAGAGATATGAAACCCTTGGTTTTCAAAAGAGACAATAACAACAGTAAAGTCATTCTGATAATAGACTCACACTTGGAACATGGGCCAATTTTCAAATGTTAATATTACCTCCTCATTCATCCACAAGATGACTTGTGGTTATTGAACTTAACATTATCCAACAACAGCTTATGAAAGATGTTGAGTTGGTGTGTGATATGCTCACAGTTTGTAGAGAAAGACTGGAGACAAACCTTCAGTATGAGAAACCTCTATGTGACTTGATTAAAGTCTGTGGGTGAGTAATTGACTACTTACTTTGAGTTCTACAAATTTTCATGACTAAGAACACAACACAATGAACCCAGCTGAGCTCAACCCAAGACCTCTTGATCAGAAATCCATTCTGGTAACCACTTGGTCAATACATATCTTAAAGTCATAGTACTCCCTACATTGTTATAAAAGTTAATGACTGCTCAGACAGAAGGTCAGCTATTAGTTCTTTAATGTTTATTAATGAAGGTTTTTTCTTTTTACATCTTTATCAATTTGCAGCAAGCCATTTTTGAAGGAAAGATCTTCAGATGACTCTTCACATGCTAGTGCTATTATTAACCTTCTCACTGAGCTAGGTATGAATATAAAATTTTTATGAAAGTACAGTGTAAGCGAGATGTTTACAACGAAAAGTAATGGTTAGGTCTGCTATTGCTCACCTTTCTAAAAGTCTCTACGTAGAGATTTTGTTGGAGAGTAGCTATTGCAAATAAAGACTTTGTAATAGATTATGGAAATTATTTTCACTTTGAGGTACAAACAGCTGAAAGGCAGTAAGTTGCTGTTTTCCATTTGCTGCAAAGATCATGCTTACTCTCTGTTACTCTTCTGATTGCTCTAGAATTTAAATATGGAATTCAAAAAAATTCTTGATTTAATCCTGTTTGATTTCAGGGCACACAATGAAAATAAACAATGTTACTGCTCAGCTTCAGTTAGGAGAATCATTGTTAAGGTTTTACACTGACCAGTCATTAGAGAACCAAAGTTTTGAAGGTAAAATTTGACATCTACCTCATTTTTTTAAATATGCTATTTAACAAATAGCTGTCTATGCTGTTATGCTTCTCTTTGGTCATATATTGCAGCTGATGATGCCAAAATCTGTCTCTGATGAGGTTATCACATTTTGAAAACATACATGTTTGGTCTCCTTAATTTATTGTTATACATTTTTTGTATTATATTTGAGTAATTAATCATTTTCAAGGTTAATGAATCTGCAAATATTTTACAACTGTTTCTGAACAACAGGCTACCAAGCATCATCACTGTCTTACAACATAACTTTGGTGGAAAGAAGTGGAGTGGCCAGAGCACTTGTTGAGGTCAGATGCCTTTCATTTGTCTTTACTTTGTCAATGAAAATCATATATCATTTGAAACTGTTCTCAAAGTCCTAGTAAGGGCTGCAGAAATATTTTGATAACATTTTGTTACATTCTCAGAGTTTGGAGCAAGTTGAGGACCTGAATGCAAGACTTGAAATCATGAAAGTGCTGCAGTGTTATTCAACTTCAGGTATTATATTAATTGTGTTATTGTCGTATTGTTCAACGAAAAATTAGTTATAGAGGGCTGTTTATTACTGCCTTTAACCCTTTAACCCTTTCGCTCCCAAGATCTAATTAGTAATTCTCCTTACTATCTGCCATACAATTCTTATGATGTTAGTTCAGAGAATTTGGTATTGGATCAACTAATAATCCCATAATTCATATTCTTCTCTATTCTCATCACCTGCCTGCTTGATATTGTATTGATATTGTTAGGAGAAATTCTGTCTTGGTCACTTATGGGAGTGAAATGGTTAAATCCTAATGTCTGATTGTTAATTATTTCCTCTAGCTGCTGCAGACTTCCTTGTAAATTAGTTATAAGAATTTTGGTGTTAGATCAAGACACCAACGTCTATTGATAAGTTTGAGTATTCTCATTACCTGTTGGCTGGATAATGTATGGTTATAATAGCAAGAAGTTACATGTTAATCACTTGTGGGAATTAAAGGGTTAAGACTGCTTCCCACCATCTGTTTAACCAGTGAGAAGGCTCTGGTGTTTGGATTTTGACTGACTTCTACTGTTTGGGCACAGCTGTCTGTTACACCACTGGCAGCTTTTGATGGAAAAAAGTCATCAAAACCCAGGATGTTAAGTTATTAGTGGGAGTTGCTTCCCCAGAACTACACGAGTAACAAATCACTTTTGTAGAACCTGAATATTTTGTTGTTTTTGTTTTTGTTCCATTTGGCTCTTTTAACCCCAGATTTTGGGATGGCAGCCCACTATAATATTGTTGAAGAATTTAAATGACTATTTTTAGAATAAATGAGTTATCTCTCAGAAGTGGGGCATTATGTAGTGTAAATGAGATCATTCCTACTTTTGTTTACAGCATTGAATTGTGATGATATGCTGTCAGTTGGTGCAGCTGGTTTGTTGTGCAGTGGAATCAATATCCCAGATCCATCTGATAGGTAATATGACCATTTTTTCTTAGAAACAGTTGTTAATAAATGTTGTTTGGTTTGTTCCATTTGTTTTAACCCTATGAACAAAATTATTTTTACAAAAAAAATATTTTAGCTGATGCATTGTTTTCTGTTGTCACAGGGTTGTTTTCCGAACTGTTGAAATTCTCTGGAATTTGCTAGAATTTGGTTCTAAACAGGAGGTAAGTTTATAAGTTACTTAAAGCACAATTGGGCACAAAGTAAAAAATTTCAAGTCCCATAGGGCATGTTCTTAGTTCATGTAGCTACATTCTTTTCAGGCATCCAAGTTCCCATATTATTCCAACCTGTTATATTCACACAACTTCCCCTTTCCTCAAAAGAAGTTAGGTTAGATGTAGTGTTGGTATGATAATGGAATATCTATATTTCTTTTTAGGTTGTGCGTCAGCTCAATTGCAAAGAGTGCATAAGGTATGTAAAACTATGCTACATAAGTTATAATGTGCATGGGATGTTGGTGTAATTACAACTCAAAGTTATATTTGGTATTGCTTTGTTTGCATGTTTATGATTGGTTCGACCTCAAAACCTTAATTTCTTCTCATCTCTGATGCTCTGTTTGAATTGTTTTTGCAGTGCATTGAGAGATGCCTTTGTTAGGCAGATTAAGGATGGCTACAGTCTTGCTGATAAACAGCTGAGGTAAACATATCTGTCCCCTTAGTCTATATACAATAAGGAAAAATGAATTTAAAGTTAGCTTATGAGCCAGAACACCCATCTTCTCAGAGCTCATCCAGGTGTCTACAGAATGAAGTGACTAGGAGTATGCCTATTTCCCCTATGATGGGATGCCAAGTTATCACAAAGGTCACTGCAAATGTTATCCTGGACTACTGAGACTGCTCCACCCCTCCCCCTACCTTTTTTGAGGTATCTAAAAAAGTTTTGTGGCATCCTTTTAAAAACCTTGGTGGAGGAAGACACTTGGGGGATTTGTCACCAGAACTGTTTTGTAACATTTGCATAGAGAAGCTATTGCCAGGTTTAAGTTTTCATTAGGCGCTGAAGAATATTTAGGAGTACATTTACTTCTATCTGTATTTTCAATTCTGATCCATTTGTTACTTTTAATTTAGAAATGATTTATTGGTGATTGCCTCTTTGATAGTGTCTCTCTGCCCAACCTCTCCTTTCATGGTGAGTTCATTAAGAAGAAAAAAAGTACAACTTTGAAGCTTTTTATGTCATTTAACATTATACTGATCTACTTGTATAATGATATGCTCAAGTTCTTGTTTTTATTCCCTCTTATGAAGTATCCAACTGATGTAACTGATGTAGTTTCTGGAGTGGTCTGTCCACTTTTATATTTGCCACATGAGATAAGTACTGGAACATTTATGTCAACGTGCACTCATTAATTTGTTTTTATCGTAGGAAACTGGCTTTACAAAGCTGATAGTTCTGCTAGCAACATTCACTGAGGGTAACTACAGACCATTCTTGTTCATTTTTGACAATATTTGTAGTAGATGACATCTTTTGATAAAATAAACCCGTTTGAGTTTGTTTTGGTTCTCTTCCTTCCTCAAAATGTTTTTCTAAGGGTTCTCTCTACTTACTCTTTCCACTAAAACAATCACTCAGAATTCCAGTTTCAATTTGAAAAGAGTTGGTAAAGACCGACTCAAAGGCTGTGACGCTACTAAATTCACATTTATTTCATTTTTGCTTCCTAGTATTTATTAATAAACTCAAAGAGATACTTGCAGACAATTCAGTTTTTTCTGAAAGTAAACTTGGCAAAGTAATAGAGAATTCATAAATGTCTTTAGGACAGCACAACATGTTTAAAGGTCCCTCCATTTCATGATCAAATGTAAACCCAGGTGTGCAATTTAGCAGGTTCCCCTTTAGCACTTGTACAATTTTTATCTCTTGTTTGAGGAATGAGTCAATTTTATAGTCAAATGAATAAAGGGGTAAGTTTCTAAAGAAACTGTGGTGCTGCGTCGGTGGGAGAGTATAGCAGGTAATTTAGTGTTAACAACTGGGTTGAAAACGTAAATTAGCCACCGTAAAGGGTAAAAAAGCTGACGTTTCGAGCGTTAGCCCTTCGTCAGCGTTAGCCCTTAGCCCTTCGATCGCTCTGACGAAGGGCTAACGCTCGAAACGTCAGCTTTTTTACCCTTTACGGTGGCTAATTTACGTTTTCAACTCAGTTGTTAACACTAAATTTTATAGTCAGCATCATTCATATTGTCTGTTTCTTGGTTTAAATTTAGTTAAAAGTCATCATGATTTAGTGAGGAATCTCAAGCTCTACCAGGTAAGCTTTAATGTTGTAGAGCAGAAACTGCCATTAAAGTGTGTCATTGTTACAGTATTTTGAAAAATGACAGAAGTAGTTTATATGTAAAATAATACTGTTCTTGGTAGAAATAGCAAGAAATTCCAAGTGTTAGCAGGGTGGCCTATGTTGTATGAGCCAAAACATCTCACACGATTCTGGACTCCTTCATTAAAGATCTAATAAAGTGATAGTAACAGTGATACAGTACCAAAGCATCTTAGCAAAACATTTGGAGTTTTTTGACAGAACATAACAAAATATAGGACTGGTGAAGACTGTAATTTCCATACAAACTGCTCTTCAAGTGATACTAGAGAAACTTGCTCAACTTTTTTCAGGAGTAGCTTAAGTCAAGTATCAAAAGAGTGTCATATTGTGCCACCCAACTGAAATGATGAAAAAGTCCACACAAGTTGAATTGTAACAATCAAACATCTGAGCACACTATTAGATATTGTAGATGTATCAAGTCAGATTCTCTGTACCAAGTACTTATTAACAGAGTAGATATAGGCCAGAAAGGAAAATGTGTGTCTAAGGCTTGGAAGTCATGATGTACTGACTGAACACAGTTAAAGCCAAATGTATTTGTGTCTGGCTTGACATAATTAAATCAATAAGCATTTTACAATATAATTCTCTTTGTCTTTTTTAATTTTCATTGCATCTCATAGGCACCTTTTTGGGGTTGTTTGACTTTTAATGACCCTGCCTGTGCCATTGTGTACTTCCCTCTTATGGGTTTCTTTCCAATGTTTTTCCATAAAACATGTGCAAAGGGGCTGTAGGTTATTAAATTAAAGAAACTCTAATAAAGATGATTGTGTTGTTATCTGTTAGACTCATGAAGATTTTGAGTTCAAGAAGCTGTTAATGAGCACATTGGTGTTGCTGAGTGCTGATTCTGGAAGCTCTCAGGTAACAATAAATAATCATATGGAGATCATAGAATTGATAGAGTGGTTTACAAATTTTATTTGGATTTAACTCACTGAATATGTTGCCCCCAACAGGCTTTTTTAACCTAACTTTTATTACATTTGGTAGATTTTTTGTGAGGGTCGCGTGATTTTGTCATTGTTCTCTTTTGTACGAGCAAATGACAACAGCTCAACTGTGGAGTGGTCCCCTGCACAGTTTGAGGAGCTGCAGTTACAGGTAAAATTGCATCAAAAAATATTCCAAGTAGTGCTATTGATTAAAGTTAGAATTCATTTGTTAACTTGAAGTCTCTACTGTGAAAGTTAGAAGACTAGATGAGGACTTCAGTGGAGATGTCAATAATGGAATTTTTGCAATCCACCTCTGAGCTGCTGATCACAAAAAATTCTTATGTTTTTTTTTTTCCAGGCCTTAGACACCCTAAGCACTGTGGCTCCTTTGTGTTTGGACGATTACATGACTTGTCAGAGTAACACCAGATTACTTATGCTACTGGAATGGTGTGTGGGAGAAGGTAAGCACTGTTTGATTTTTAGCTTCGTATGCATATTGCTCCAATCGTTCTGACGAAGGGCTAACGCTCGAAACGTCAGCTTTTTTACCCTTTACGGTGGCTAATTTACGTTTTCAACTCAGTTGTTAACACTAAATTACCTGCTATACTCTCTCACCGACGCAGCACCATAGTTTCTTTACCCCTTTATTCATATTTCATTTAGTTATGTTAGTTATGTTATGTAAGCATTTTTTAAGTTATTTTCATATTGTGTACGATTGAAGGGAAGTCTCAAAATATTGACGCGCAAAAATTACTGAATTTTGAACTGTTTTACAAATGATTTCTTATCTTTTCCATAAGCTGACTATGGTGGCCATGGCAACAGTTTCCATGGCTCTGGTGGCCGTGGCAACAAACGAGCCCAGATGCGGTATTGTTTGCGGCTGATGAGGAGCATGGTGTCAGTAGGAGATGACGGCTTGAATCAAGATCTTGTAGATCAAGGAGCTATCAATCAGATTATTGGTAGGTAATGTGATTTTTTAAGTGACGGGAGGAGGGGCGATTGAGGTGACAAACGCAATTTTATTGTGTTCTTGGGCTAGATCCTTCACTGTCACGGTACCTCTCTCCGCCTAGGAGAATTAATTTGTACTGGTAAATTGTTCGGGAAACTTAAGGAATTGCTGCTTGGAGATCTGTGACGGACTAGCATCCCATTTTCAAAGGGTAGATCGCTATCCCACTGATTAATCGCAAGTGTTCACAAAACGTACTGCGTTATCCACAGGAAAGAGACTTATCCAGTTGATAGCGTTATTCATCCTTTGAACAACCGGGGCTCGGAGGATAGTGCAGTACGTTTTCTTTACACATATCAGTTGGGAAGTGTTTTATCCTTGGGATAGCAAATTGTCCATGGATGGCGATTTATCCGTGGGATAGCGTTATCCTCTCTTTTTAAGACTGGGCCCTACATACTAAGATTCATCCACTGGATAGCGTCATTCACACTTCGAATACTGGTGCCTGGAGGATTTGTGACACTCTATGTCACTCAACTCCATGGAAACGGGGACTGACTGTCTTAACCAGAAGCTACCCGTAATAACTTTTATCTCAAACCAATAAACGATTTTGCTACAAATTGCAGGAATACTTCTCAATGCCAGCACCAGCCCTGATGAGAATGATGCTATTGACATTGAGATGCAGTGTGATATGTTGTTCCTTGTGGCGTCTCTTTGTGAAGGAGATACTCACAGGAAGGTAATAATTTAAAAAAAAACGATTGAGTGAATGCCATCATGACAGAGGTAATTGGTAATTTCGGTTTGAGCCACTAATAAGAGACTTGTAGCTGTAGAGTTTCATCTTTTTTATTTTACAACAGCGTTCCTGATCTCCTAAAAGTGATACCAATGATTCCCTTAAACTTGAAGAAAGTGAGGTGGACGCGCTGAAGTACACAGCAATTCAAGAGAATTCTTCTTATTACTTTTCTAAATCGAAGAAATTTATTTTGAGGCTTCAGTGTAGACTATAACTGCTGTGTACTTCAACTCGTCTTCTCTATTGAAGTTGAGGTGTCGAAATCTTTTCCCGGGCGGGTTACTGCGCATGTATTATAATATTTTTGGTTGTCGTTGTAGTTTGATGCAAAAACGCTTAAAAGAAGGTTCGAAAATCCTTAATCAAAAGAGTGAAGCCACTAATTTATTTTGGTGGAATAGTAACTTACCCAGGCCAACCTAAGAAACATTTCTTATTCCTTGTAGGAGCTATTTGGTGCCCAAGGAGTCCAAGTGTTGGTAGAATATCTGAAGAGAGATCCTAACAAGATTAACAGTCCGCTGGGGCATCATCAGCTTCTTTTATCCGCGGTGGACTCTGTGTGGTAAGAACAAACAGTGATTGATTAATTTCTAGAATAGATGTTGGAACAATTTTAAAGTTATGCGTCGCACGTAAACCAGGATTGCATTGATTTTACCCAACTACGCTCTATGATTAGTTTGGAAAACTCGTGCCTGGCTCTTAACCAATCAGTTGCAAAACGAAAGCTTACCGTGTCATGGTCACTCACGCTTTCCCGCGCTTAAGCCAGAATCTTAACCAATCAGATGCAAAACAAAAACCAGCCGCGTCTTAGTAACTCACGTTTTCCCGCGTTTTACTAAGACGCGGTTTGCAGTTTTAGGCAGTTTTCACGTTTTTTCTATTTCATAATGGATTCTTGTGGTATTTTGGTTTTGGTTTTACGGCACCCTCTAATCCCTGTTTTGTTGTCTCGTTTGTCCCCAGGTCTGCTGTGTTGGGATGTTACATAACTGAACAACTGTTTCTTGAAAATGATGGAGTTTTTCATCTCATGGATTTATTAGAGGTACTTAACAACAGTTTTTTTCGAAGATAATAGCTGAGATTGTTTAGTACTATTATCAGCAGATTGCACCCATGACCTCGTAAACCGGTGTAGTGCTCATACACCAACTGTCTACTCGTCGAATTAGTATTGAGGTTCGAAATGCACCAATGAGAGTGCACCAAAACGCACCAATCGTAGCTAAATACATGCTGAATTAATTAGTAACATGTGATCATTCAACCTTCTTGACTGACGAAGACAAGCTGTATAGCAGTCGGAACGCTTTGGTCCTCAATTTATAGCTTGTCTCTGCAATGACAAATGACTTAATATCGTGAGATAAAACGTTCGTTTGTCTTTGTAACTGCGACGAACTAACACAGATTTCGAAACATGGGAGAAGATTTAGATGGTAGGATCTTAATTTTGATTGAATTCACATAATTGTGCGGTAGTAAGAAAAAAATAACTCAGTTTGCGTTGTGAATTTTTTGACGGTTTTTTGAATCGTGGTACTGAAATTAATTTAGCCCTAAAGCACAACTTACTGTGTTAGTTTACATAGTTAAAACTAATAATTATATACTTACCTCAGATATGTCCACTGACAATGCAGAATCTGGTGCTGGGATGTTTGGTGGATCTCTGTGAGAATTCTAAGGTTAGATATTATGTTATCCATTCTTAGCTGATAAAACGCTCTTTTCCTCTAAGATCTAATGCCATTAACGAATCTATATCTTTTTCGTCATTTCGTCCTCTCTCCCTCTGAATTCTAAATTGGACCCTTATTTTCTCTTTCTTAAAAGTAATCAAGATCGGCGATATTCCACTCTTCCCCCCCCCCCCTTCCCCGTTCCTTGAACATGTAAACGTCCTTTAAGCGCGCCGTGCGAACTCTAGGATTTTTGTACGCCGCACTCCCAGAGTTCCGCGCAGCGAGCTAACATCAATTTCTTTTTTCGTTGTATTTTTTTGACTCGCCTGACGGACTTCGCCAAAAGGGAGGGACCGCTCGTAATCTAAAGTAAACTGTGTTTCAGTACTAGCAAAGAAATATAATCTGTTTCAGTAACTTTTATTTTATCGTATGAAATTTCGTAATAGACCTCGCTCTCCGTAGATTCTCAGTGGTAGAGCATCGGAGTGCGGAATCCGAAGATATGAGGTTCGATTCCTCATGGGGACTCAGAAATTTTCTTTGTCCCACGCTCGTGACAAGACGAAAAACATCTTTCTCTGTTTCTTTACCAAGCTCAAAACTTACTATCTCTCTTATTCTAACTTAATTTGTTAGAAAATCCGACAACTATACACCCATGAACATCGTGGCCCCGGTTGTTCGAAGGTCGGATGACGCTATCCACAGGATAAATCTTTATCCGGAGGATAACGCTCGACGTTTTGCCATCATGTATCTGCTGGATAGCGATTTATCAGTTGGATAGCGTTATGCGCCCTTCAAACAACTGGGCCCTGATTCTTATATTTTGTTCCTTCAGGCTCTGGCGCATGTTCAGTCCTGGCGCGGTAAGAAGCAGATTACAGCCGGTAAACTATTGGTGGAATTGTGGAAGAAAGAGGAAGCAAACATGGGTGTGGCTAGAGATAAAATTGGCAAAGTAACAGGTAACTACCTCTTCACTCTCTTGATTTACCTTTACGCGCTTGAGGGAGGATCAAGAATATATTTGAAGCCTGTGCAGGCAGTCAGTTACCGGGAAAGTGCAGGGCGGGCGAGAGAAAAAACGGGGAGAGACTAAGGAGAGGGAAGGAAGAACTCCTAATTCAAACCCCGCCCATATTCTCTCGCCAGCTCACTCGCTCGTCTCTACGAATGGAGAAAGCCTGGCACTGGCTGATTCACTGTGGATTTATAGGGACAAATGACTGAAAGACGATAGGGGACACAATTTGCAGTACGCTTCTCGCGTATGAACTCAGTATGTGACCTAGCTCAGTGTTATCGAATCGTAACTGAACGAAATAATTAACTACCATCAACTAAAATGATGACGTAAATTGGCCACCGTAAAGAGTTTTAAAGCGTAAAACGTTATCAACTCAGTTGATGATACTAAATTACCCTGTTGTACTCTCCCACCGATGCAGCACAGTTTCTTTAAAAACTTACTTCCTTTTTGTTTTTCATTTTCATGTTGCAGATCTAAAGAAACCTCTTATGGGCACAGTCCAAGAGCGACAAGGTGTTATCCCGCTACCTGCCGACCGGCCTAGCCAAGCGATCGTGGACGTGTCTGAGAACATGAGAGCTAAGATTTACTCCATGTTTTGTAAGCTTGGTGAGTTTTTACTGATCTATGGCGTCCTGCACCTGAGTATACTGATGTGGTTAAGTTTCCTATACGGATATGTTTCCCTTTACGTTCAGGTTTTAACGCAGTTCCTGGTTTATCAACTGTGGATTACGTCACAGTGGCAATAATTGAAAAATACCTCGACTTCAAGGTGAGGATGGACACATTTTGATTAATTGTTTGGTGTCCAGGCCCCAGTTGTTGGATGGTTGGATTGCAACACTCCCTGGATAAATCTCCACCCGCTGGATGACGAAGCACGTTTTACTCGTACTTATCCGCTGGGTAGCGTCATCCGCTCTCGATACAACAGGGCCTAGGTCTTTACCATGGCAGAGTTTATTGTATTGCGTTCTTGAGCGAGTTACATTGCTGTCACAGTGCCTCTCTCCATTTAGGAGTATAGATTGGTAGCGATGAAATGTAAGGGAATCCAGGGAGGGGAGAGGAGGGTAATCTTGCGATGGACTGACATTCCATTCAAGAGGAGTAGCAATAATAAGTTTCTTCGCGTAAGATTTAATGAATCATTATGGATATATATTTTTTAATCCTCACGATGGGATTGGGTTGGAAGAGTTTGTTGAATAACTTATGCGATATATGATCAATTTGACGCATTGATTGACATTTCTCTTCAGATGCTTGAAGTGTGGAACGAGATTAAGGTCGAGCTTGAACAAGAGAACATCAGACCTGTGTCTCCTGATGCCGACTGTATGGTGGATATCTCCAGAATACTGAACGATAGAGCCGCAGGAGTGTCCAGTACCCAGGTCACTTAGATAAAACGAAGTAGAGGGAGGGACGGGAATTTAGGGAGTAGGGAAGGGGCGGGATTGTTTGGAAGAAGGCACCGGCGACAAGGTGGCCTGAGGGAATTCAGTAGGGAGAAAGAGGGAGGGGTGGGGAGCTAAGTCAGCTAGGAAGGGGAGGGAAAATGACTGGCAGGGCTGGGGCTGCAGAGAGTAGGAGTGATCCAGAACTAAGGACAGTTATGTTGAGGTAAGAGTGGAATGTGTCACTGAATCAACAGGAAAGTGTGAGTAATTTAGAAGGAGATGGAGGGGGGGGGGGGGGTAGAGGGGCAGTACTCGGGTCGGTCATTTAAAGGTTAGGGGAGGTGGGGGGGGGGTCACGGCTGAATCAGAAACAGGGGCCACAAAGCGGTGGGAGTCATGTACCCTGGTCAGTCAAGTGGTGGTGGGTGTAGGCAGTGAGAGGTGCAAAAATGTGTCAGCTGGAAAGTCGAAGGAAAGTCAGTGATAAATGTTGTTGTTGTTGTTGTTGTTTTTACATCTTTATTTTGCCCCGCAGGATAAACTTATTCAAGCTCAGCGAAACCAGGAACTTATAGAAGAGGAGGAGTATTATGAATCAGTGAGTCGTAATTTTTATGGAAGTACCTCGTTGATCAACGCTTACTTTCTCATTTTTTCCGCTGTATCAATTAATTTTTTTATTTTATTTTATTTTATAACAACTTTATTTAAATAATAACATATATAATATATTATTATTAAAAAGGGTAATAGAAGGGAGGAACTTAATCCTCATTGTAAACTATACCCCAGATATAAATATTTAATACTTTGCAATATACATATACACACTGAAACATTTTACATACAAGCATATATCTATATGAATATAAAATCTAAGTAAAGAAGTCATATTTAAGATAAAAATTCTGTTGAAATGATGAATAATTAAATTTCTCATTTTCCCTTGATTTCGTAGATCAAAGAAAGTCACCGCCAAGAAGAAAAGGCCTATAAAGATTTTTGTGATTATGTCGACAGAACATCGGACTACGCGGTTCTCAAGGTGAGTATTGATTTTAAATGGACGTTTCTGTCTCCTTTACGGCAGTTTATATGTTAAACTGTTCGGTAATTTTTCTCGAGCTTGCATTGTGACGAGAGATACAGAGCGCTTTCTTAGACGATGTCTAAAGTCTGAAAGCAAAATAATTACAACATCCAATCTGACCAAAGGAAAATGTTACGAGGATCCAATAAGAACTCGGTAAAAACAATCAAATTACCTGAAGCGCAGGAAAACGTGAGTCACTTTGTCGCGATTGGTTTCAGTTGCATTTGATTGGTTTAGACAAAGGCGTGCGTTTTCAGTTTCAATCACAGAGCGCAGTAGTGATGTTTTGGCGTCTGAGCCACAAGAATTCCCGTAGTCTAACTTTTCCTTCACCCTAAATTTTATTTTGTTCAATATATTCAGGCTGCAAAAGAGAAGCAGTTGAGCACCATAGAAGCTTCAAGACTTCAGGGTAGAGTTTATTCTGGGTAAGAAACAAGTTTTTATCTCAGTGTTTTTTTATCTCATTGTATTCGAAGAAAAATGTCTTTCAGTCGGTATCTATTTTTTCTGACAAAGGTCTAAGCAATATCATGGTAGCAAGAGACGTCACAGGTGTTTAGCACTGTTTTCTGATTGGATGGTAGTAGTCAAAAACCATTCACAAGCTTCACCGCAATCTCTCCTCCCAATATTCAAATATAATGGTTAACCTTTTCCGCTCTCTCTCTTTTCTCCTTTTTACAGCGAGATTTCCCACGACACTTTACAAGAAGACCTTAACACAACTGTAAGTAAATCATAGGAAAAGGGTGTGTATTACTTTAGGTCAAACTGAAACATTCTCTGTAGGTAACTTTACCTGCACTTGTCAGAGCTTAAAAGTTTCTCAGACTTATCTTCGAAGCGAAAAGCCAGGGTATATCCGTGGGGATCTGGGGGGGGGGGGGGGGCTCTCATTCAGGATCTCGCCGGGGGGGAGGGGAGTAACTTTCAATGTAAACCCACTCACCTTTCCTGGCCAATGTTGCGTCATTTAAGGTTTACACGTGTTTTTCTTTCCAGACTTTCTGCGGTAGACGAGTAGAAATCGAAAGTACCCCACTTGACATAACAAGAACGATTACAAGTGCGACAACAGCCGACGAGGAAAAGAACACTCTTGTAGTAGCGGTAAGTGAAAGAAAGGACAAAGGAGATGTCCTATCCTAGTATTAGGGTCTCTCATATTCTCGCTCCTTGGATCCCGGGAACGAGGTTGAGAGTTTGCGGCAAGTTTGCGTAGCTGACAGTTCTGCTTCCTTGGGCAAAGCGGCAGAAAGAGAGAAAAAAAAAAGAGACCTAACTCTTCCATACCTCAGCAAATAGGGAATCGAAAAGACTACCACGTAGGCTAGCGCGCGCGTATAACTAAGATTTGGTCACTTGTCTGACAATGGCCATGTTTTTAGTGGAGGTCAAGTTGGTCTGAGATCATACTTGTGATTTCGAACTTAACGAGCGCACAGCTTTAGTGGGATATGAAATTTCAAGTACGATTTCAGAAAAAGACTTGCACGACACTGGTGATCCTTCCAGCTTGCCGATGCTCGTCGTTATTCAGAAACTGAACATAAAATTAATTCTGTCTTTCTTTTCTATCGCTGATTTCTTCTGATCACTCATTTATTTATTTATTGGTTTCTTTTAGAAGAAAAAAAATTGGTAACAAAAGTTATCAAAGTCACCACACAACGGGTTCTTTGGCCTTTTATTTTTCTACAGTTTGAACAAGTTTTTAAGTCGGATTGTTTCTTTTTCGTTTTGGTGTTGCATTCTGAATTCTGATTGGTTGACAAAAAGACGCGGTAGGCGAGTAGAAAATAGTGCGATTTGTGGGAAAATCAGACTGCAACGATCAACAGCGATTTCATTATGGATGTAATAAATAAAAAGACACTTCAAGAGTAAACTTCTCAATTTGTATTTCACATTTCATTTTTCAGTAAACGAGTCGAATGCAAGACCACATACAAGTTGTACAACCCAAAGAATGCTACATATATATTTCACTGTTGTAAATAATTTGGCCGCCTAACTTTGTAAATACGTGAAGTTGTTGCTGTCTGTTTTGCAAAGGTTCTACTTAACACATGTATAAATGCATTATGTTTGACAGTTTAGAATAGTATTGTGCCAAACTCTTTGGTGTATTGACGATGAATGTCATACTTCACATGTTTGTGTCGTTATTTATATTGTATAAATTAAGAAAAAAATGGGTGTTTGTGCAGTCGAGATCTGTCGCCTATTAAAAGAACATATTGACTTTTTACCTGTAAGAGACGTTCGCATTCGTTTCACTCAGAGGCTTCCAGTCAGGAAAAAGTATTGGAGTTTAAAATGGCGTAGAAGTTAAACTCAAGATCGCATTTTAGGAGCGTCTTTAAACCTTTGGAAAAGCAGTTTAAGAAGGCTCATTTTTAGTGCATGGACCGACCCTCTATCACCTCGCACGAGTCACTAGAAATCGGTGAAGGAGATATTTCGGCGCTGCGTGAACTCTGGGAAGCGTACCGCGCGCATGGCTTCCAGGACGAAGTATAATTGCTACCGATATCTTTTGGTTCGCGCAACGGATTACGCCGACAAAGAGGGAATTCTCAAAGTCTGATTTCTTGTTGGTATACATCCCTTTGATTGCATTTTAAGAAAACAGCGCAACGCCCAACCTAGATTTTAGGCCTTAGATCCATGGGGCGGAAAGAGCGACCATGTTTAACACCCAGTTTAGAAAGTTCGGGGAATGATTGGTCGGCTTAGATTTCGCTTTAATAAAAGCACCTGGAGATTGTACCATTCAAAATAATACGCCGTTTCTGAATCCTGAATACTGTAAGTAATACTGATCGCATCTTTACCGGCGTCTCAGTCCATACCTTCAGCAAGGTTATTTTTTACCAACTTCCTCCTTCCGCCTTTCGTTTGCAACCCTTAAAATCGCAGTCGCCATTACAACTGATCCGATCTGACGGAACTTGCTTTTCAGGTTTGTGGCCAGCATTCCATCCCGCGGGTTTGCCTGACCCGTAGAAATCTTCCTTGCGGGAGTGCCGGGTATCTTAGGAAGACGAATGGGGGTTTCGTTGGAGCTGGTCTGACGAGAATGAAGCATCGGCCTCTCTTGAGCAGGGATAATGCCAGACTGAATCAAGGAGGCGGTTACAGGGCTTGTGCAACGGAATTCTAAAATATCTCGTGAGGTTTCCATGCTTGTTATAAGGAGTGGACTTGGTGCGCGGTTTTTACGTTCGGAAGGAATACCCACCCTATGACTGGGTGTTGTGGCAACTTTCTTTGAATCCGGCGCTGGTTCTTGAATACATCCCAGCGGCTTCAGGGGTTGTTTGCATTCTGCGAAAGGTCTCTGAAAATCTTCAACTATGTCAACAGTATGTCGACGTAAACCCCCAATCGGATCCGCGAGGCTATCTTTTCTTCTCTCGTCAACTAAACATGGCAAGCTCAAACGCTTTGTCATCAATTTAGACTGCTTGGTGTATCGGTCGAGGCTTTCGACCAAGCTTTCCCTCGCTAACGATATCCTACGCAACTCTCTGTCAATGTAGCCTCTTTCTCGCGAGAAAGACTCGAGTTTTTGTCGAAGAATCTTGTCCTCCATGCTATTTTTCATCTGTACTGTCTTATTTCTCTCAGCCAGGGCTCGTTGCGGATACTTCGACATGGTTTCAATACTTAGTGAACTGAGCTGTCTCTAATACACTTCTTCAGTTTACTATGAGTTTTCTGAGTTATGTAATAAGCCGCATTTTCAGCTTTTAATTAAAATTAATTAACAGCTTTACCTAATCGACAATTAAGCAGACGACTGGAAAACAACCGCCCCTTAGGGATTCTAGGTGTTTATGAGCAAAACAGCAATTAAGACGTCTTTCATGGGCTATTTAGCTTCGATGAACAATTTCTACGTTCCTGTTTTCAACACCACTTCTAAATATCTTACAGCTCCTCTTAACTTAATATCGCAGTGGTCACGTTAGCATTTCAAATTCTATTCCATCTGTCACTCCGAAATAATTTTTTACAAGTTTATACAGTGGTATTGTTTACAATTAATATACCTTTATTCAAAAGAAATTAATGAAACCATATACGCCTGAATACGATCGCCGTTTCCTTCATAAATACAATCACTTCATTGCTAACAATACGAAATGAAGATACAAAAAATATTTACTCCTAATGCGATTTATGCATCCGTGATTAAAATCACATAAATAATTCCGAGGTGCAATAATTTCCTTTCCGTAGACAGATGAGTGTCAGGTAACTTTTTATCATTAAAATGCTGTGCACGAATGCATGTACGTATTGAGATTTTGTTTCTTGAAGCAGAACAATAAAGAACTCCGGATAAATTATTAATTTTGTGACTGTTCAGTGGAAGGTAAGTCTGGCGCAGTTGTCATCTCCTCAGCTTCTTCTCGCAAAGCATCCGCTTTCTCTTCCAGAAGCATCTAAAAAAACGACACCTCAAATCTATCAGCCACCGACTCTCTTAATAACTGGTTACAATTTTGCGTGCGTTTTCAAGGAGAAGTTGTTCACAGATCAGTTACTGGTTCAGTATCGTCGTTTTAAAAGGATATAGGCTGTCAAAAATCCTTTTCTGACAAACAGGCTAGATTCTACACGACATCAATTAAGATGGATAAAAATATATTTCATACAACAATTGTCTCGAAATAGAATCTTCGAAAAGTCTTCAACTCCAAAGAAAAACAAGCGACAAATTTGCGTTAAAGTTAAAGAAAAAAACCTGAACTCGACTCTGAAAAACACAAACCCACGAAAGTATTCACCTCAACCTCTAAGTCAAGGTCCCTAAACATAGTTGGTTTATTCATCAACTCACGTGCGCCCCACGTGACTACAAAAAAAAAACATACTAAAAGGGGGGGGGGGGGGAAGGAATGAGAAAATGGCAGTTTGAAATGAGGAGAAGACACAATCATCTTAAATGACACAATCTTCGACCAATCAATACGCACACATCTCTATCTCCATAATCAACGGCGCAATTTTGTTAAAAATGTAAAAACTTTAATTTGGTTACCTTAGCAGCGGAGACAATCTGATTAGCCTGACGTCTGGGGAGGTGCTCGATATGTTCCACGAGCGAAGCGGGATCAGCCCAGGCCAGGCTACTAAGGGTTTTGTATCCGGCCTTTACTAACTGGTGTGCACGAGCCTAAGGGGAAAATAAAGTAAATTAAAATAGAATCATAAAAACCTAAGGTTCTATGCTTCTGATTGAAATGAAAGAAGGAGCGTGGAGGAATCTGACCAGACCTAAATGAAACAGTCATTGTCGCCCTCGACAGACTGCAATGATTAGAACGCGGTTTTATTTAACAATGACTAAACTTTGTTTTAATAATTTGCCCTTTGAGCACTGTACTTGGCCGCAAAACGTTCATCTTTTCGAACATGTACGGATCATAATTAGCTTGGGAGCAAGCGCACGTGGGGAGGGATACGGATGTAAGGAAAGAGTGAGAAAAAGGGAAAAGCGAACAAATCCCTCACCCCTCTTTTCACCCTCATCCTTGGGGGTTTTCCTGCGTTATTCTTCTCGGTGTACAAAAGCTGTTCAGCTACTGATTTCGAAAATAATTCAATGTTTACCTGTTTCACCCCAGGAACTTCCATTAGGGGCACAAGCTCCAAGCTCGCTGTGTAAGACAACTTCTTTACCATCACTTCAAGTAGCGTATTCACGCCCCAAAATTCATTCAGTTCCTGAACATAAAAAAAATTGTTGCAAATAAGGACCTTAAAGTAATCCTCCCACTTGATTACAAAACATTTTTCCCCAACTAGACAAGAGAATTTCGTATGTTATCAAATCCATGTCCCCTGGTTATCAGTTGCCTTAATTCTCATCATCTGTCTAAGAATTGAATAACTGATCAATCAGGGGATAAAACGGCAACCATGAAACCTCTCTCATTTGAGTGAGTTTCTCAAAACCGACTGATCCAATTACAGAAACAGAGCAACATACTCCAACTAAATTCTTTGACAACTGTACTTTGAGCCTAAAGTCTGAAAATTAAATGCCGCCAACAGAGCTCTTGTTGAATCACTCGCTGGGACAAACTTACTCGAGTGAAGTGGACCATGCAGGACGCGAACGAAGACGCTGAAGTTAACAGATTCTGCACAAATCCGCGAGTTACGTTAAAAAGACGGGCCACGTTCCATACAGTGTCCTCTTGTAACAATTTGTAAAGCATCAAGGTCAAATACAAACGCCTCACTCTGCTTTCTGTAGTGTCGTCCTAATTACAAAAAAAAAATGTTACGACACAGCGAACAAACGTCAGGCATGTGCAAGGGGATCAATTTTGGCCAGCCACACGCCAACTTCCCGTGAAAAAGTTCAAAGGAAAACCTCAGAAACAAGCGCTGTCTGAAAATATGCGAAAAAAATTGAAACGTTCACAGAATTTTGTTAAAGGCTACAAAAATAATGACAAAGAAAACTTAACAGTTTTCGAACGCAAAACTTATTTAATAATGGGTGTTCTGTTAATTTGCAATTTTGTTTTGAGGTTTATCAAAAAAGGTACACACTTTTAAAACAACGTGACCTTCTAGCCTGTGTGACTGTTTGTAAATTCTCTAGGAAATCCTGGTTCTGACAGCTTGGAAAGCACCGCATCATCTCTATTACCAAAACAAACCCCAAATCAAAGTTCCACAGAAAAAACAAGAAAGAGACAGCGCCATGTCGCGCCATGGATGTCAGAGAAATAAAATAGAATGTGATAAGGACCCAACTCCCCTGCGCAATTCAATAAGATGACCATTTACCATTTTCGATCGCTGTCCTGTGGCTCTTCTGAATAAAAAACTTTCTGTTGCTCCCAAAAGTTCAGCGACTCTTTCCTCGGACTCTTCACGAAATGAAGATACCTAAGGGCGAAACGACCACAACTGTAAGTCTTCGATAGAACTCTTCCAGGCAGGTCACCTTAGGTTCGTTTATTTTTTTCGGGCACAGGGTTTCAAATATGTTTGGAAGAGCATTGAACATAACGTTCTTCATGACGAACAGACAGTCTTTTTGGAATAATTTCTTCAACCAGGGGATAAAATTCCACCAGAGCAATTTTCGATATAGCGCGTCTAAAAGGAAAAACCAAAGTAATCACAAACGGCCAACTAGAGGAAAGGGTAATATCCGAAGGAACCAATGAGAATTCAAAGTTAACACACGTGACTTGTGTCCGGCGCGGGAAAACGCGGGCAACCAAGTCGCGATTCCTGTTAGTTTTGCATTTGATTGGTTAGAAGGTGGCGCACGATATTTTAACCAATCAAATAGCGTATAGAGTATATTGCAATCTGATAATACTTTCAACACTTAATCAAAAACTGCTCCCACTGACCTGCTTGTAATATACCATCCACTCAGGTTGGGGTGAATCTCTTAAATCATGTGGCGTAACCAGATACAACAGGTGTAGCTCATTGGCTAGCACGAGGTTGTCCTGGGCTCTAGCAAGTTCGCTATATATCATGGGACTGCTGTCCACATCAATGCACCCTGCAAGAATGAAATTCCCCCATGAAAACCAACAAGCGTTTAACAACTCAGTAAATAGTTGCGTAAAACTTGCGATTTTTTTAGTCACTCACTATAAAATGCCGATTTTGCTACCTTGATTAATTATTATCCACTGCTTAAGTGTTATGTATGCCTCCACTTACAAAGTATAAAGCAGCCTCAATTGAAAGTTAACAACAAACAGGCGAAACTTAAAGAGGCCCCACCCCCTCCCCTCTCCTTCCTTTTGACCGTCGCTAACCCCCTGGTAAGAATTTATTTCTCTCCTCAGCTTTCCGCTGCCGTAAAAAACGAGAAAATACTGAGCACTAGCTCGCAAAAATCACGCTTGCTCTGCATGCTGTCGCACTTAGGTTTATGTCACTGAAATTGACGTATCTCCCGAAAATAGGTGTCAGAAAAGGGTTCCACTGCATTCTCTACTCCATTCTTTCAACAGAGCGTATTTCTTTTGCTATTTTTTCCAAACCTTTAAAAGTAGCATGTCCAAGCTGAGTGACTTGAATCTTCGTGCTGTCTGTAGAACCAGTCATTTTAATATGTCCCAAATTGTGTAAGGAGTCCAGCGCTGTCTCCATCTGTTCAGTAATGTTGACTGACTGTGATTCTGACTGCACAAACAGTAAAGTGTTCTGCATGAACTGTGTCAGTTTTTCTGTTGTTGTACATAGCTGCAAAAAAAAAAAGGATTTGAGGTTAAACAACCAGTATCACAAGGATTATTATCGAGAGAAATCACATCTTGAGAGGTACACAACATTTTTTTGGAGTAACTTTTTATTTTCAAAGGGAATTTACGTTAACTAGAAGTCAAAGAAATTTTGAATTGAGTGTTGGAAGTAATTGGGGATTGCACTGGCTTTCATTTCCCTTCCTCTGTGATTGATCCAGAAAACTCGCACCACTTTTTCGACCAATCACATGGAAAAATAAAACCAAACTAAACTTGTTGAAATACAGTGGCTAATTTACGTTTTTAACTCAGTTGTTAACACTAAATTACTTGTTGAAACACGTTTTCCTCGCGAGTTCTCACCGGCTTCTTAAGATATTTCCTTTAAAAACTCAAACAAAATGCGTTCGAAAGAAAACCCTACGATGGTTTTTTGTCAGGGGCTATATCCTTGTTTCCAAAGAGAATAATTTGTTGAGGAGAAATCACAATATTTCCTTACACAACTTACTTTCAGTCCTATAAGTGTCAGGAGCATTGCTCTTAATCCTTTGCCATTGTCAACCAATAATCCACTATAACAGCTCTCCAACGGGCCTGAAAATAGGTGACGAATCTGGGAAGAGAAAAAAGGCAACTTACACCTCGATGAAAGCAAAAGAACAAATCCCACACTAATCGTGACACACATCGTTTCTTCCTTGGAAGATGAGTCTTGTTTCGCGCAAGGTGAATCAAATTTCCCATAAGACCATTTTTCTGCGAGGCGTGCTGTATTCAACAAAAGACGTTCTCATCACTCTTTGCGATACGTGTCCAATTTTTTGCGAGACGTGTCTCAAATCTCGCGAGGAAAACGTGTCTCACCAATCGCGAAACGATTCTAATTTATCACGATATGTCCTTAGATTTTTCTCATTTCTTACAGAATTGCCTCTTTCCCGCGAGATGTATCATTCCTCACGAGACGTGTTTTACTTCTCCTGAGACGTGCCTTACTTCTCCTGAGACGTTTCTCGTTTCTGGCGAGACGTCTCCTATTTCTCGCGAGGCGTGTCTCATTTCTCGTAGGACGCGTCTTGTTTCGCGCAAGATGTGAATGAAAAGTAAAGACTGCACAATCAAACCTATGGCAGTACATGACCAACAACAAAATTAATCCTAACCTTGGGTTTATCCGAATCTTTGACGATAAGAATACTTTCTCCAGACGTGTCTATTCCAGCTCGCCCCGCCCGACCAATCATCTGCTTGTACTGACTCTGACTGAGCACTGAGCTTCCCACATACGGCGCACGGATTATCACCCTGCACACCAAACTAACACATTAGCTGCTCCTGAATAGCAGGAGACAAAAAATCTTTGTTTTCGCAATAAGCTCAATCCTTAAAAGCGGAATCTATTTGTGAAGCACGAGTATGATTACAGAGAGAATTTTTCCAGCAAAAATGAACCCAATAGTCTTCATAAAAAGTGCCTGCAACTGGTGCATACTGTCCAATTATACAAGCATGACACGTAAACTGTCCTTTTGTTGCTCAAACTGAGCTGCTGTTGTAAAAACCAATTACGTTTGGGAGTTTCGTTATAGTTTTGATCTCATACGAGAATCAAAGGGCTGTCAATCTGTTACACACCTCTTTGCTGGCAAATTGACACCAGCTGCTAAAGTTGAAGTGCAAGTCAGAAGACACAGCACCCCCTGACAGTAGCCGTCCTCAATGAGTTTCCGTTCATCCATCGTCAGCCCGCTGTGGTGATAAGCAATTCCAAAAGGAATGGTCTGTTTCAACACGGGACAGAGGTCAGAAGCTTCATTGTACAAAGCTTTCATCAACTGAAGTCTTTCTTGAGCTTTGACTTGGCACAATTTCCTAGTAACACACAAAATGAACCTTGACTGAAAGTCAAAAATCCGGGAGCACTGCTAACAATTTTTTACCTGGGCATAAACTTCACAAGAAGCAATGCTAAGTTTTGGCAGTTTTTCTTTGTGGAACAAAATACAAGACAGGAGTGATCTGGTACGACCTCCAACACTAGGGATAACAACTGGTCTGGATCTTGCTTTAGGATCCTTTGGTCCTAGGAACAATTATAACAAAAATCTTAAAAAAGTAGACACTGAGCTAGTAAAACTACTTCAAAAACATTCCAATACTGCTGACACTGAGGATTTTACCGCTTACAAGCAGTTCTAATTTGATTGTAATATCAGTAGTGGTGACTGAGGTTTTGACAACCTTAGTGGACGTCAACATCAGAGTCATTGTTAGTTTTCTTGACCTTGATGATGACATCTGTTAAGGTTGTAAACACGTCACTTGCTACAACCAAGCACAGTCCTTCTCAGGACTACTTTCACCTGTACAATCAGACCACACAATCAAATGACATTGTGGCTTCATGTGTTTATGTTCTGACCTGCTTGAGAGAGATACTCCTAACTGGCTTGTTGCTTTCTTCCTCAGGATCTGTAGCCTCAGGAACTTTATAAATGTCAAGCCCCACTTTTACAAACTCCTTCAGTTCAACCTGAGCAAAGACATATCAATCAATTAAAACATGCTCATCACATTTTATATTGTCAGTATGTTACAGTTTCCAGGCTACAGGCTGAATTATATATCGTGTGCAAGGTATGAAACACCAACGGGGAATAAAAAGTACTTTATAAAATCTGAATCACAAGTAAAATTCTGTACTCACGGGTCTAAAATTATTTGAATACACCTCTGCCTTTAAAAATGTCTTCAAATCTGCAATGTTACTTAAAGTAGCACTCATTCCAATGATCTGAGTGGTGGCTAAAAAATGTAAAATTATAAAAATCAAGAGTTACTTCTCCAATCAAAACAGGCTCAACAAGCCTTAGCTTCAATTTATCCATAGCATAAAACAATTCTGGATATTTCTGTTCTCCCTTCTTGTCAAGAATTTTTGGCCATCAGAGACAATCTGCTTGAGTCAAATAATCAGAAGATGTCATTACACTGTAGAGTACTTACAAGACACAAACATAAGCTTTGCCAGACACATCTCTAAAGTAGCACCTCTTCCAGCCTCTCCTAGCATATGCAGCTGGACAGGTAAGAAAATAAATATATCACACTGTTATTGGTTAGCTTAAAAAAAAAATGAGACACAACTATAGTAAATTAGAAAGAGTGAAACCATCTACATATCTGCTCAACTCTCAGTCAAGGATTCAAGTCTTCTGTACCTCATCAACTACAACAAGTCCCAAGGTTGAAATCCTGCTTTCTTCAATCAGGCCATTAATAAGCGCATTTGCCTATTTGAAAAGAGAAATTGAAAAATAATTTAAAATGGCTTGAAAACAGTTAAGGCAAATTTCATTATTTGAAGAGCTACATGGGAAAAAATCATGGTTGACTTCTGATGCAAAATTAAAATCCTCCTTGAGTTCCATGAGCTCACTTCTGGGCATTTTCTCTGCCCCCTTTCATTTGTAATGCTTCAACAGAACCTTCAAACCTTCTCTATTGTTGCGATATACACAGATTTCTTCTTGCGTCTTTTGCGTGGAGGGATTCTTCCTCGGCTGGCAGCATACTCTTCTACTAAGAAGCCGAGGTCAACAGCAAATTGAGAAAGAGATTTAACCTGATGATCAAAGACAAAGAAATCGTTATTGAGATAGGCATTAGAAGCAAGTACAGACATCATGTCACAAAGCAGGAAAAGTGTTCCGAATCTTATGGCTGGCTGGTTAACAGGTGTAAATATAGAGCTTGTACAGGAGTTTTCAAGGTAGATCAAGGCATTTGTGAGTAGAAAGGAGTCTCCATTTCTGTCAGACTCCTGAAAACACTAGAAATATTTCTAAAGGTATTATTTGTTGAGAAGGGGTGGCCAATTAAACATGAGATAACAAAATTGTAAGCAACAATAGTTTTGCTGGCAAGTCCTGATCAACATCCCCAAATAGTTCAAGTATTTATAATTTTCTGAATTCAGAGAGGAGAAAGGGGAAAGAAAAGAGATTTTTAAGCCCGCTTGCAAAAAGTATAAATTAGCCTTAAAAAATTAACCTTTTAAGAAGGGGCATCCCTGTAACTCTCATTAATTTAAAAAAGTTACCTACTCCTGTCGGAGTTAAGGTGTTTCTTAGGTCTACGCATGTACTAATTTATACGTACATAAAAGTATTAAAATAAATATTCTAACATTGGTATTCTTATGCAGCAAACTTAAAACACAGAATCACCTTTTCCTGTACAATTGACACAAATGGGAGAACAAACAAGACATCTTTCCCTTGCAAAAGCAGCTCTTTGAAAATAAGAATTTCTGCAACTAAAGTTTTGCCTCCACTTGTTGGAAGGGAATAAATCAAGTTTCTTCTCTCCTTAATAGCCTCTAGATTGAGGCAGTCTTTTTGCCAGTCTGCAATGAAAAAAAATGCATCAGTATGTCCTTAACCCTTAAGATTTGAGAAGTAATTCTCTCCAAAGCTGCTACATATTACCTTGTAGATTAGAAAAGAGAATTTGGTGTTTTGTTAAAATGTTCTTTAGCTGATGGGTTTGTTAGTTCTCATCACCTGTTTATTGGATTATGTATTAAAAGTGTATGGAGAAATTATATTTTGATCTATGCTGGGAGTTCAGGAGTAAACAACAACTTAAATTGTTCAATGGTTCAATTACAAATTTAATATAATATGTGAATTAGAAATACAGACAGTAGCTGGTCACCCAAAATAACTTTACTCTTTGACCCCTAGGAGGGGATGAACCTTATTTCTCCTAAAGTATCATCCCTGAATCAAACATAAAGGTCATGAGAATAAAGGAAATGATCACCAACTAAAGAAGCTCTTGATTGTTAAACAAACTCTTCTTTTTTGTACTTTACTTTAAATGTCTGAAGAAGAGAATGGAGAATGTGTGTACTGAGTGTTAACCCTTTAACTCCCAAGATCTGATTGTTAATTCTCCCTTCCAGCTGCTACACATTTCCATGTAAACTGGTTACAAGAATTTTGCTTTTGATCAAGCTAATATTGTGCACTTGATGAGTTTGAGTATTCTCACTACCTGTTTGCTGGATAATGTATGAATATTGTGGGGAGAAGTTACATGTTTATTACTCCTGGGAGTTGAAGGGTTATCTTAAACTAACTTACCATACAAACTATCAATTCCTTTGTATTTCTGTAACAACTCTTTGACTTTGAGAGGTAAGCCATAAAACTGCTTTTCCTCCTCTTCTGGTAAAATTGCCAAGTTGCCTTGCGTACGGTTCAAGGCAGCCGAGGAATTGATAATTTCACTCAAATTCAAAGCAGCTAAAACACCATCATCGTCGCAAAAACTGGAACTGTTGATTAAACTTTTCAATCCAAAAGGAGAGCTAACACTTGTTGCGTTAGTTTGTTCACGCTTGAAATACCTTGTAGATAGTTCAGCTTCGCAATCCTGTATATCATTCCCTGTTCTATTTGGAGTGCTGCAGTAGCGGTTTTTCTCTTCTGCAACTTTTAACCCTGTTAGAGACTTCTCGCGTTTCCGCACCGGTTGATCGTCCTCCATTGAAGGTTCGGCTTGTTTTCGATCATCTACCATTTCACTCTCGCTACAGCTGCTATTTAAACTCCTTCGCTTCGACCGTCTGCTTCTCCTCACATCGAGAGTAGAAGTTTTCTTAACTTTATAGTCTTTAACCCGATCTATTGTCAACTCTTCATTACTTCTTCTAAAGTTTATCTTTTTCACAGCGACCACATCTTTGCGTAACCGTTTCTGGTCATTAGTTGAAGCACAATTTGCTGTTCTTTTGATAGTATTCATCTCTCCCAGGGTTAAAACCCATCATATAAAATTATTTCATTCAACTTTCCTGGTTATGTTGAAACTTTTTCCAAAGTAGCACGCTGGGCACTGCCGCCATCTTTATATCTGCTAAGGATCTGGTACAAAGCTTCGCGATGCTGTAAATCGAGGACTACGGAGTACGGACTACGGAGTACGGACGACGGACTATGACTACGCCGACAGTATCCTACCAGAAGCATATAACCTGGCTATATGTCGTTTTATGTGGAACGAACTCTTTATACCTGTGATCAAAACGCTCCATACATTGCTGCTTTTCCGTTACAAACTATAAAGGAGCATCTGATGGTGAATTATTTCCGCAGCCCAAGCAAACTCATGTAGACACTCTACATTGTTTTTTTTCCTTCCATTCCACCCACCTCTTTCGTTTTGTCATTTACCAATGTCTTTTTTTATTGTTCATTTGCTTGTTTTTGTAGGCTGCTCCAAACTTAGTCGATAACGTAAATTGGCCACCATAAAGAGTTTCAAAGCTGACGTTTCGAGTTCTGACAAAGGACCAGGGCTCAAAACATAAGCTTGAGTCTCTTTAAGGCGGCCTACCAACTAAGTTAATAATACTTAACTACCATATTATACCATAATTTTGTTAAGCACCATGAGGAAATATTTACTCTGAAGTTGTCAAACAGAGAAAATTCCCTCAATTCAAAGATGGTGCACTTTTGGTAACCTCTCCTTAGAGTGCTCATCGCACTTTATTTTTTCCTTTTTTTTTTTTTGGAGGGAGGGGGGATCTATATTCTGCACAGCCAGTCAACTATAATAACAAAAATAATGAGAAAGGTTAGAATTAATGTATTTATGTTTTTTTTGCACCTTTCAAGCCCAAAGATCTTTGCCAGCAGTTTTCCCAAAATCGTTTAAACTTTTGGCACTAATTTTGTGAAGCATAGTTTGAAGAGTTCTTGTTTTACGATATTTTAACATTTACATTGCCAATCATCATTGCCTTGAATTCTTCAACGTTTGTTTGGTTATTGCCATCATTGATGCAGAGACCCGTGGTTAGCCCTGTGGGTTCCCTGTGGGTTCCCTGTGGTAGTAATCCATGGTCAACAAGGCACCCATGATCAACTTAACAAGCCGTCTATAAACTCTCTCCACTATTTCTATGTAGTTCTCTTCACATTGACCACAACTGGTTAGGACAGCTCATTTTAATATTTTCCAGTAAGAAGGGTCAAAGAAATACCTCATTCAGGCTTTCCTGGTTTTCTAAATTTAGCTTGTACAAATATCCTTGGTACATCAACTCCTTCCTTTTTATTAACAGTCCTCCTGTGAGCATAATCATTGAATAATGTTTCAAATCCAGCTTGATGGAAGAGTGTTTCAACAAGATCTGTAAGAGCAAAACAAGAAAAAGCACTGTAACAAGGGAAGAAAAATTTTCAATAATTGTCATCAAGTTGTTTTTTTTTTTACAATGGGAGAAAAAGGAGAAACAAAGTTACCAACCATAGATGTTCTACCAAGCCCCTTCCTAATGACCCCCTTATCTAAGGGTTCACTCTCTACCATTTCCTCCCTCAATATTATACCTGCTCTTTATCAAGGCCCTTCTCTAATAACCCCACCACTCTAGGACTTCAAGTTTCTAGTAGGCCTTCCTCCCTTGTATAAGCATCCTCTCTATTAAGTCCTGTTCTATATTAAGCCTCCTATCTGATAAGCCCCCCATTCCATTAAGTCCCCCTCTCTATTAAGCCTCCTTCCTGTAAGAGTCCCCATCTCAAATAACCCCCTCTTTGTTGAGCCCTGTTCTATATCAAGTCTCCTATCTAATAAATCCCCCTCTCCATTAAGCCATCCTCTGTTACACATCCTTCCCCTAAGAGTCCCATCTCTGTTCTATATTAAGCCCCCTATCTAAAGCCCCCCTCCTTTAAGCCCCACCCTCTATGAAGCCTTCCTCCCTTAAGAGTCCCCACCTTAATAAGGCCCCCTCTCTATTGAGCCCTACAATCAATCAAGACCCCTATTAAATAAAGTCCTCCTCTCTATAAAGCATCTTTGTCTAAAACATCTCTCTCTCTGATAAACCCCCCTCCCCAATAAGCCCCTATTGCTATTGTGCCTCTCTTCCTTCAGTTGCCAACAAGTTATTGTAAAGTAAACACAAGCAAAAACATATATTTTTTTAGAAATAAAAGTAAGAGGGACAAACAAAGAAGATGTGAATTTATGAAAAGGACAAAGATGGAAAGAGGACTTCAGCTTACCTTTTGAAAAATAGTAAGCTCTAGTGCCATCTTGTCTGACATAAAAGTTATCTGAGAGTTTGTTTGCAGGACTAAATCTTAACATAGCATGGTCATACAACCCATAATCGCGAAAGAACAGCAATCCACCTGGTTTGAGAACCTTATTTGGATGAAAATAAAATAACAAATATTGGTAAAAATTAATCTTTTACTGTTTCAAAGTTGACTGCGTCTTTTCCTAACCAAACTGCAACAGGATACCTTAACAAGATCAAGACAAATATTTAAGTGTTTTGTCTTACTTAACACTCTAACTTGCAGAATTGATTAACATGGAACTTCTCCCTATAATATCCATACATTATTCAGCAAACAGGTAATGAGAATACTCAAACTCATCAGGTTCAAGATATTACTTTGATTGACCACCAAATTCTCATAACCAATTTACAAGGAGATGTGTAGCAGCTAGAGGGGAGAATTAACAATCAGATCTTGGGAGTTAAGTAACTGACACCTCAGAAACAAGTAAGACAGTAAAAATACCAGCCATCTGTGCCTCAGGAGAATGCTCATACAACCCAGAAAAACCAGTCTAAAGCCATATTAATTATCCGTTTACTTTGTGGGTGAACTTTGAGAATAATGTTTGAGGAAAAAAAAAAACCCAATCACTTCAGTTTACTGTTTTACCTGTATTACATTTTGAAGAACAGTCAACATTTTATCTGGATGGACAGCAGACAGGACAAACACCAAAGTTGCAATGTCCACACTACATTTTGGCACATGTGACTCTAAAGCATCCACTGTTAGGTCACAATGGAAGGCATTTACTTTTTCTTCACTAAAAGCAGGATGTTCCTAGACAAAAAAACAAAAATTGTAAACCCTTTAACTCCCATCAGTGACCAAGACAGAATTTCTCCTTATAATATCCATACAATATCAAGCAGACAAGTGATAAGAATAAAGAAAATTATTAATAAAGAATTATTAGTTGATCTAATACCAAATTCTCTAGACTAACATCAGAAAAACTATATGACAGACAGCAAGGAGAATCACTTATGAGATCTTGGGAGGGATGAAAGGGGTCACCTAATCTGTCAATCAGTATTATTTTTCAGAGCAATCAATCAAGGCAACTTTATTTTGGTTGAATCTGAATTACCAATCTTTTCAAGCTATAATTATACTGCACAAGTTAACATATGATCATAATTATGACACAAGAACAATACACTTTTTCTCTCCTCTATTAATAAAGTGTAAACCATATGAATAAAATTAAATACTTAGTGTTTAAGATTCTAAGGAGTACCCTAACCATTCCCTACATACAATTCAGTGTTAACAACTGAATTGAAAACGTAAATTAGTGACCATAAAAAGTTTAAAGGCTGACATTTTGAGCATCAGCCTATTTTCAAAGCAATAGACAAAGGGCTGACCCTCTAAACTCTTTACAGTGGCTAATTTACGTTTTCAACCCAGTTATTAATACCAAATTACCTGTTATACTCTCCCACTAATGCAGCATCACAGTTTCTTCAGAAACTTATCCCTTTTATCCATTCCCCACATGGTCTCCAAATTTGCTAAAAGTTCTTACCTTCACAAAATCAATGGCTCTTTTTGAAAAATCACATGCATGAATGAAGAGATTTGGGATTTCCTCAAGTAATGGATAGAAGAGATTTCCAACACCACATCCAGCCTCCAATAAAACTTTGCTTGTAACAAAATCTGACTTGATTTCAATAAAGAAAATTTGCATTTAGATTTGGAGAGCAATCACAGCTTCTGATGCATCAAGAATTGACTTTTTGTAACCAATCTCACACAGTTTCAAACTTATATGTCTTGACCAAAATTAATCACATCATTTCAACTCTGCCTGTGCCAGGCTGAAGTCAAAGGAAAGGAGAAGAAGAGTACAAGTGGGTGATGGAGAGCTGTCTAAGTTATTTTGTAGGATTCATAAGAAAAGAGGGTCATTACCCTCCTTAGTTCTCCCATGTTTTTTCTTTCTCATTTGTCCCCAGATTTCTTGTGTTATTTGAAAACAACCAAGCACATTCCTCTTCTAATGGAATTAAATTATTCTCTCCCTGTGGACACAAGTTTTAACTGAATGATGAAAGTTATCTAATATAGCATTTAGATTTCCCAAAAAACACTTTGTTATTGGTCAAAAAAAATTTATCCACCCTCTTGCAAAATCAAAACCAGTCATGTTTGGTTGATTGACCAATTCTGCATTTTGGTTGTTTTTAATCTGAGTTCTTATTGGCTCCTTATGGAATTTTCCTCTACTCTGATTTGCTGTCGTGATTACTTTGGTTCCACTTGTACAACACTCAGTCAAAGTCCTCTTCATTCCACCATAAATAGATTTGACCCTTTTCTAATTCTGTAATTTAGCACAACACACTTACCTCACAATTTTTACTTTCACATAACAGCTCTTTGAATTCTGCAGTAGTCCAGTGTCTATCTTTGAAAAAGTTTGTAGCGTTTCTTTTATAAAATAAATCCCAATTTTTTTGGGCTTCTTTTTCTAGCTTATTCTGTTTAAATTTTGAAACAATCTTGCTATCATCTTCAAGTTTTATCTTCTCTTCTTCTGTAAGAACACGTACATCATCTTCGTCCGCCATCACTAATGATAACAACCGCTGACTACTATAAATATTTCCCGTGGGTCTTTGCTAATCGGAAGTTAGTGTCCCATAATACACTGCGGCACTTGACATCTTTTAGTCGCACAAGGGAAAGTAAAAAATGTCGGAGGAAAATAAGGTAATGTGGTTGAACGAGAATTCTTTCTACATTCAATAAGTTATATAAATCTCAAAGAATTAATATACAATTTCCTTTCTCTTAGGAGGTAAAACCTGAATCAGAACACATTAACCTGAAAGTTATGGGTCAGGTAAGCTGCCATTGATCTTATCGTTCTCGTGCTTAGCGTTGAATCGAGGTGCTAGTTTGTACCCTCAGAAGAAAATGCCGTCGAAAACCTCCACAAGGAAGATTATTTTTGTCATATTATTGGTAATTCGGCATAGATTTGGGTTCAATTATCGCGGTGATGATCGCCGATTTAAAGTACAGCGTCGAACTAAGATCAAATAACATAAGTGAGAACAAGGAATTTGAAATCTGCTATTCTACTTCCTACACTATGGCCGTCCCACTTTCGAAATCCTCCCCATTTTACCAAAGAAATAGTGCGTTTGTTAGTATTCAGAGCCATAATGATTTGGCTTCTCGAAACGATGTCTATGTCCTGTGCTGTTTTGTTAACCACTTTGATTTGTGTATATTGTGATCTGTGGCGGGAAACGCAACACACGTGCTTGTGTCGATTTGTAAAAAGGCCACCCTTTGACGTTCCTGTCGTTAAAAATCTTTTGCTGATTGAGCTTCTCTTCTTGCTACACAGGACAACACAGAAGTACATTTTAAGATCAAGAAAACCACTCAATTAAAAAAACTCAAGCAAGCATACTGCGATCGCCAGGTTTGACAGTTTCGAATCATACACGTTGTTTGATAATATTCTTGTAGTTTTATTCTCTACACTGTTCTCCTCACATTTGCTATGTTACTGACAAGGAGAGTTTGTTTGACAATCAGGAGCCTCTCAAATTGGTGATTGTTTTCTTTATTTTCACAACCTTTACATTTGATTCGAGGGTGGTACTATATGGAGAAATTATAGGCTAGTCACTCCTAGGAATGAAAGGGTTAATACATGTTATTGTTTGAAAATACAAAAACACAGAATTCTCAAATTTAAAAGTGTAACTAATTACCATGAGAACCACTGGTCAGATTTCTAAAGTTTTCTAAATATTTCTGCAAGCAAGCGTTCAATCTTGCTTAATTTGTGTTGTGCTGATGATTTCATTGTCTTTTATGTTTAGGGTGTCCCCCTAAATTCACTTCGGTTTCTTTTCGATGGTCAAAGAATAAATGATGATCAAACTCCTAAAGATGTAAGTATTGGACAGAACTTGAAAAATGGTCACAGTTGTTGTTGAAGATCATTTTCATGATAAAAAGATAATCATTTGAGTGAGGCATGGCCAAAGTTTGGCGACATGGTTTTATTTTTGGTGTTGTCGCAGGCAACCTTCCTTGTTTCCAAAGGTAACTGAATCTCAAGAGCCTTGAGATTCAGAGATCACTCAGCTATCAAACACGAATGCTTGCCAAAAGAGGTTAAAGCACATGTTACCATTGGAAACATAGTCAGTTGTCCATGACAACAACACCATTTTAACGCCAAAATGTGGTTGCTAAACTTCTGTTGCACCTTATGATAGTATTTTGAAGAATCAGGTGCCAGGAGGCAACTATTATTGATTTGAGTTCCGAAAGTTCTGTCTCAATTTGCCTGGCAAAGCCAAATAATTTTTGTTTGTTTATACTGGCTATCATGTACATCACATACTTAGAAGTTTTAATAAATTTAATAACATTTCAATTAGAGGTAATGGACCCACTTTTAATAGAGAAGCTTTTGACTGAGGAAATTGTAGAATTTTTTTTCATGTTAGGGCTCAAAATTGTGACCGATACAATATGACTAAACCTTTTAACTTGGCAACTAAAAATTTGGGTTTAGTCACTTTGGCAACTATGTTCCTCTGATAAATAAAATGTTAAAGGTGAGAAACAATTTCCTTAGTCTCATTTCTGCTTTTCTGCAAAAGGAAATGCAAATTTAGTCTGTTTACCTTTAAGTTAAAACTTGAAATTGCTCCAAGATCGCGACTTCTGAGGCGACATTACAGTGGCTTCTACATAGTGATCGCGGGCACAATATTTTGTTGAGAGGCTACCGAATTTAAAAGCCAAAAGTCATGAATTATTTATCACAAGAGAAAAATACACTGAACGATTTTTGTAATTTGCTGCAGGCTAGAAATTACCAGGAAGCAAGGTCGTTGTTAGTATGCAAACAAGAAGTGTTTCAAAGCCTTTCAAAAACATTTGTTCGGGGCATGAATCTCATGCAGCAGCTACTGGAGGATGTCTTTGAAACGTGTTTAGTTCCAGAAGCCAAACAACTATGTCAATTAAATGGGGATCCAATCTGAGTTTCTGTTCTTGTACTATCTGGCAACTGCATTTTTGTATTTGGCAACCATTTTTTCTTTGATAGTTGCCAAAAGGCAACTTGGAATTTTTTTTAATTTCGAGCCCTGCATATATTTTTGCTATATTATTGGTTCTCTCCCATTTGTGTTGATTCTCAAGGCATTTTAATAGCATATGATGTACTCCAATTTTTTCTCGTTTTTTTTTTTTTTTTTTTTTTTTTTTTTACATTATGACACAACTTATCACTCTTTTCAAAAATGAAGGAAATTTTATGGTGGTTGCTGAAAATAACAACCAGTAGGTCATTGGTCAGCACTAGCACCCAATTATATTTTAGCTCAGAGAGGCCCATGTGTTTGCCTCTGAATATTTATTGATGAACATTGTTCTATCACTTAAAACTGTGCTATTAACTTAAGATTTTGGTTTACTTTGCAATTAAGACATTTCCATTGTATTGTTATTGCTACATAAATTATTTGTAGAGAAGGTTCAGTGGGTGTGGTGTGAAACCAAACCTGTCTTTTTTCCCAAAAAATCACATGACTTTCATTCAGAACTCTTGTGTTCAACATGTGATGTCTTTGCCCTTCACAGTGATTGTTTTCTTTTTTTGCAGCTCGAAATGGAAGATGATGATGTTATCGAAGTGTACCAGGAACAGACGGGAGGGCAATGAATTTTACCCCATACTTGACATCCACATAAGTTTGTTTTGTTCTCTTGTAGCTCAAATGGTATCATATTACAACTTTTGTTCAGTAGCAACAACATAGTTCATTCTGGATAAGCAAAAGGTTGCTTTTATGAATAAGACTTGGTGCAAAACTAGGATTTTATATTTGTCTCCGCTTATATGCATAGAGCAATTGTTAATCTATGATAAGTTTCATTTCTTCCTGTGAATAGTTTAAGAATTTCTTTTTGTTTCATTCCATTTAGTTAGATTTGACCTCTTTTATAATTTGTCAGTTAAGTGTGCAGTGCTTGTTTATAAATTCAACAGTTCAGTTCATTAAAGATGTACTTTCAATTATGTTTTGCTCTTTCTTGGTAACATAGTCCAAGTATAGGAATCACATGAGCACAGGTGACGTGATTTGACCCTTTAAACACCAAGAGTGATGTTCATCTAGTTTATCTTTACAATAATCAAAGATTCAACATTACCCCTCCTGCCACCCACAGGCATTTGATTGTTATCTGTGCCAAGGGGGTGGGGAATTTGAACCAGAACTGTCAAGACTTTCCAGCAGAATAAACATGTTTTATCTGTTAATTCAGAGGTGTATTAAAGTAAAAAGTTCAATTTTGTGAGCAGATAGCTCAGAAAAATGGGGATACAAGAATATCACAAGCGCTGATCTTGCCTTTTACAAAATCAATTGTACATACATGCAAAATCAACTTTTTCCTCTTACATTTCACAACAACAGTATTTCACCTACTTGTCTAACAAAGTATCATTGGGGTAGATGCGCTGTTTGCCGTAGTGAAATTTATACTCCCTACTCTTTAATTTTATTCTTTATAATTGGAGCCTTTCCCTAGAAAAGGATCTGAATTTCCAACTCTTTTTGGGTGAGCAGCTCTCTTTCTCTTCTTCCTCAGCTACATTTAAAGATACTAAATTACTGTTTTCCTTTTTGCTTTATTTCTTTAATCAAATCAGATGTTTTTAACAATGAAATATTTCAGTTTCACATTGAGTAGGTTTCTACATGTTATACTTTTATGCTGTTTGAAAGTTGCGAAAATCGGACAAAATAGACTTCAATCTCTTTAAGCCTGTATAATATCTTAACTGTGTTAATACCTGCTTATTTCAATCCATCTTAAACTAAACAAAATATTTTTAGGAGTAAGTTGATTTCTATAAAATGACAGGAGTTTTTCTGGTTTCAAGTGACTATCCAAAGTAATTTTTTATACAACAAACTCAACTTACAAGGATTAAAGTCAGATGAAGAAGCTGTGTGAACAAACTTTTTTTTACAGGAATATACAGAAACTGACATTGGAAAAATGAATGCAAAAACAAATTGTAAAAACTACATTTTAACCACAAGGGTTAAAACAAAAAAAGGAAAGAGAAACAGTTGTCTGTAAGACTCAAATGTCCAATTAAAAAGGCCACTAGCAAAAGAATCTTGTAACCTTTTGGGATTTCTAACCATTGTAGGTAGATTATCCTACCTACTAATATACTTCAACTTTAACCCGAACATTTCCAAAGTACACAACACTTGGGAAAATTGCTGAAAGCAAAGTATAGATTCAATACTTCATAGATCCTTTGAGATTGTTGGCTTAAATTCTGTTTATAAAAATTAAAATACTACAACGTTTTGTGCTTAGTATTCATTAGTAATATTATCTTTAGCGAAAAACTGAAAAGAAAAAGGTAAAATCATTTCTTCGTGAGTTGTTCAGCCAAGATTTCACCATCAAATTCAACATCTGTAAGATCAAAAGAAAAACTTTGAATTAATAACAAAGAAGTCATATTGGAGAATGCTAATTTATTTTCTTTGATACTTAATACTACATGCAAACAGTTTTACCCTTCTTGTTTGTGAAAACACATGCTACAAAAACCCAAGATTTGATACAAGGATTGAAAAAAATGCGATTAACCAATCAACTAAATTTTCTTTTCTCAAAAACCTTTCATATAATAAGCTGAATTATTTTGATTGGTTATAAATTGACAGTGACAGTGGGTGCAAAAGAGTTTTCACAGCTACTTTTAAACATGACAATTGTCCTCATTGTTCATTCCTAATCTAAAAAAACTAGCTTTTGACACCTCTAACTATTGCTGTAACTAAATATTCCTCACCTCTTTCAATATCCCTTCCGTCGACCACGAAGTTTCCCTCGACTTCTCCCTGGTCTAACTTTGCCTTTCCTTTCAAGGAGTTCTCTCTTATCAAGACTAAACCATGGGATCTCAAATTCTCTGTGGGTAAAAATTCATTTATCCTATCAATCTAGAAATTTTCATGATACTTTACATCACTACTCATCATTAATATATCTCTCTGTTGGTATGTGTGCTATGATTGGTCAATTTAGCAGGCTATCTTTCACTGTACAGCCTACTAAATTCAAAAGTTTGTTTGAAATTGAAATCTTCCCCTCTATTTGAACACAGAGATATAATAAATATCTTATTAACCTTATCTCTTGGTCTGTACTGTAAGTTATGGAACCTCATTTTTCTTTTCCACTTGGTCCGTAAATTACAGTATAGACCATGAATACAAGTGGGGTGGGGGGAAATATTCCAGTCCATTCTTTGTGAAAAAAAAAAATTAAAGTCTGTAACCCTGCCTAGTATTACACAGGTCACCTACCTTTCTTGAAATAAGGGAACAGGAAACCCAAAGGCTACTACAGGAACTGTGTCAGAAACTTCAACTGCCATCACTAGAGGTTGGAGAATAAAACTATTATTCTTAACTCTTGAACTCCTAAGAGTGACAGGTGTCTAATTTCTCCTTACAATATCACCCCTGCATCAAACATTAAGGTGATGAAAATAAAGGAAATGATGCCCTACTAAAGAAGCTCTTGACTTAAAAAAAAATTCTCTATGCCAACACCTTATGAAATGTATATAGAACAGTAGGGAGAATATGAATATTCATGTTAGGATGCAAGGGGTTAAGGTGATCAGACTCAGTCTAGGATATAATTCTGGTTAATCTGAGGCTCTTTTTTTTTTCAATTTGCAACCCCATATGAAAATTTTCAGATCAATAAAATCTTGCTCATAAAAAACCAAGCAGGTTAACATCAATTATTATTACATATCAATAACATTTTCTACAAAGATGGCAGTGCAGTGATTGTTTTTATTTGTAAAATGTTACAACAAAAAAACCAAATTCTGGTATCTGTAGTCTCATACCATCTTCGGGAGGTGGAAGGAATGATTCTATATTTTTGCAGTCCTCATCTTTACATCCAGATCTTTTCCCTTTCAGTCGCGCTTCTTCTCTGTCTCTACTTTTCTTTTCAAGATTTTGATGTGCTTGCATCGCACGCATGTGTTGAATATCCCATCTAAGATCATAAAAGAAAAATAGAATTTAAATCTTTAAAATCAATCATTATTTTCACTATTGTCAAGTGTTCTGATTATGAAAAAATTAAAATATTAAGCTCTCTGCTCTGTCGATTGAATTTCAACACTGCCAAGTACAGTTTTCTTTGCCTGATCAAATTACAAACAACCCTCATTCTTACCAGATCTTATTACATTCAATTCCTTCTTCCCTAACATCTTTTTTAACTGATTTAAAAAGAGAAAGTAAGGACCATTCAAAATGCATTTTTCCCTCACCTTTTTCTTCTCCTCTCCTCAACTTCATGTTTCATATGCCTTTTTGCAAATACATCATCGTCAATACTCTACGAAGAAAAATATGGAAATAATTGACTAAGGTTAACTAAAGAGACCTTACCAAGATAATGCTTGTACTGAAAACAGGGAGAAAAACCTCTAGGAGTAAAATGAAACTGAGCTGTAAACTTGAACTTCCTTAACCCTTAATACGCTAACATCAGCATCCTTATTCTCTTCACTCTTTTCAGTACCTTTCTTCTGGTACTGACGAGGAGAATTTGCTTAATAATCAGAGCTTTTTAGGTTGGCAATCACTTCCCTTTTTCTTAGGATCTTAATGAATGACTCAGCAATATTATTGTAAGGAGAAATATAGTGCTGGTCACTCTTGGGTCTAAAGGGTTAAAAGTCCCCATTTGGCAGCCTTACATTAAAAAAATGGTCCACAGAAATATTAATATGACATACTATACTGCTGCCAGCAGTACAGCGCTAGTTGGCAATCATTTCTGGAGTAACATCAAAGGGCTTAACACCCAGACCCCAAGATGAAGAAGAGGCAAAAAGTTAAAAAAAATTTTGATTGACAAATTCTCTCTCAATAAGAATAAATTAATTTTCTCTAGTAGCTTAAGTAATTGTAAAAGGCACAGGGAGCATGGGAACATCTTTGACTTTGGATTAAATTACATATGTAATGAATACCTCATTGTTCTCTGATGATGATGATGATCCTGCTAATTTTAATGATTTTGAATTCCCTGTTCTGACTGCTGCTATTTCATTTACTTGCCAAGTAGGAACTGAAAATAAAAAAATAGATTTGTCACCAGAGGGTGTATCTAATATATTATAATCACCTAAGCCTTGTATTAAAAAGTATTTCTAAAAAATGGCCATTCAACATCATGTAAGAAAATGGCAAGAACTTATAGAAACCATAAGTGACAAAACTGTCATCAACTTTATTTTAACACTTAATTCATTGAGGAGGTAAGGTTAACCCTTTAACTCTCATGAGTGACCAAGACAGAGTTTCTCCTTACGATATCAATACAATATCATGCAGACAAGTAATGGGAATAAAGAAAATTATTAATTAGGAAATTATAGAAAAATATCAAGTAAGAGATTATAAGTTGATCCAATACCAAATTCTCCAAACTAACATTACAAGAACTGTATGGCAGATAGTAAGAAGAATTACTAATGAGATATTAGGAGTTAAAAGGTTAAGTGAGGTTTTTTTGGACAATTGACTGAGCATAGTAAAGTAAAACAATTGCAGTCTTAGATCAATTTTAACACTCTTGTCTCTTCATTACAGGAAATGAAGTCAGAGTCCTGAGAAAAAAAAAGGGCCCTTTTTCTTTTTCCTGCTCTGCAGGAGTTTTCAAATTACAAAGTGCTGTGTACAGACTCAATTGGAATTTCCTGTGGGACACACTGTGCTCAAACTGGACTGTAATCTAATTTTGAAAAAACTTTCCATTCTGGGTGAAAAAACAAATTGTTATATTTTACCCTGTACATGGCTTTGAATTCTATCAGAGGCTGAACTCTCAACAGCTTTATATGGAAGATCCGGTGAGTTACCATGCAGGTAAAGTTTTTCTGTTCTCATGTGTGTGTCATAGCTTACATCTTCGCACATATGCGAAGTCATGGTAACTGGTGCAGTTGCTGGGACTCGTTTGGCCCGCATCATTTGTTCCACTGACAAACGACGGCTACAAGACACATCAAAACAAAAACCACTTCAGAAAAATGTTTGTTTGAGATTAAATTTTTTTCTCTACCAGTGTGTTCATGCAGACTTGACTAAACCCTTGACTGGTAACAATCGAAGGAGTACATAGAAATCAGCCTTACCCCTTTGTGACTTTTCATAGACCACTAGATTCTTCCTTCAACTTGTTTTGTATTCACATGTAAAACACAAGGAGAATTTGAAGTTGCATTGAGAGGCACTAAGGACTTAACTATGGCACTCCTTCACATGATCTGATTCCATCTTCCATCCGGTGAGCTTACTTTTTTGCTACTAATCTTTTATTCCTCAACTAACAAGAACACTATACACAATTCATTTTTGCATGACATTACCATTTAGGTGTCACTGGCTTTGCATCCTTTTCTTCCTGTACTTCTTCATAACCTTCATTAACATCTCTTCTCTTCTTTACTGCCATTCTTCTCTCCAACCGATGCATACGAGACTCCAGCTATAATGTAGAACATAAACCATAAATGTTATGATCAAACTACAAAAATAAAGTAATTAATGGTAATCAGTCTCAATTACAGAATAGCATTTAATTGTATTCTGATTACCAGGTAACAGTAGTCCTATGAATGACTGCTCTCAGTAGTGGTGACTGAAGTTCCAACAAACTGAGCAGAAGTCATCTTCAGAGTTGACTCCACTCTGATTATGACCTCCACTATGGCTGTTGAAACATTAGTCCATACCACCACCAAAATTAATTCTCCAGACTACCCTCACTCAGATAACAGACTAAAAGATCAAAAACTCATTGACATAATAAAAAAATCAGCTACCTCCCTCATATGAGCATTCATATAGATCAGTTAGCACCTTAATTCTGTGATTTGATTAATTGACAACAGGAGTTTGTCATCTAATTCTGTCTGAAATCATAATTTTGATTATCAACTTAGACTCTTGCTTTGGGGTTGTCTCATATAGTTCATTTCTCATATGGTAAAAACCAAATTGGAAACCACTCATAAAAAAGGTTGTGGTTATTCATTGTGGTGAATAACAATAAAAGCTAAGTTTTCCATTTGTCTCACGATGTAGTATTTTTTTTTCCAACAGCTCTGATAGGCGCATTTCTGAGCCCACTCAGTCTTTTGAATGTTATACCATATAAAGAGAATAAGATATGGCCAATTTTGTTGCATTTTAAAAAAGTTTTGGCAAGATTTCTCCACAGTCCACACTTCATTATGCATATAGTTCTTGGAGAAAGAAAACAATGACAAAAAACAAAAAGATAGTTCATTTGGGCATTTAAGGTTAAACAGAAATCTTTCCTAAGTCTTACCCTTCAACCCATAAGAGTGACAAGCATCGAATTTCTCGCTACAATATTACCCCTGAATCACACATTAAGATCTTGACAATAAAGGAAATGATCAGCATATTAAGAAGCTCTTGATTGTAAATCAAATTCTTCTTGCAAGCTCCTTAGGAATGTATGTAGAACAGTATGGAGAAATTTCACACTAACAGGGCATGAAATTAATTTTTTTTTTTTCGATAGCCACTTGGCTCCTAAATTCTTCAAAGTGGTAGCCAAGTGGAAAAAAGTTGGTCGCCATTTTCAAAGACAAACAAAACCTTTTTTTAAGCTGTCGGCGTTCTAGATAGACCCTCCAAAATTAAATTTGGAAAAAGATCTTTAACGTGCTACAAAGTGGACACTAGGATGGACGATATACAACGTTAAAGCTCACCTAAATCCAAGATGGCGTCTAGTTATCGATCGAGATGCATGTGTTGCGTTTTGGAAACAAACTTAACGAGGAAGTTCGCCGCGGATTTATCTTTGCAAATCTTTTTAATTCACTATATCTCTTGGTAAGGTTATGATGAAACATTCTAGTCGCCAATTTGGTGACTAATTTCCAGGATTTGGTCGCCAAAGTGAAAAATTTAGTCGCATTGGTGCCTGTATTAGGCGCAATTTCACGCCCTGCACTAATGTTAAGGTCCAAAGAGTTGAGTTAGGCACTTGAAATATTTTGGTACTCTGGCTGAATCATGACTCAAGCATGGAAGCAAATTCATGAACATCAAAGAGCAAAAATATTTACCAATTAGAATAATAATCATAATAATCAAAATCATACTCTTGGGTTCTAGTTTACTTCAAAGCTTTGATACATGAATGAAGTTGCCAAAATTGTCACTTCTCCAAAAATTATTTGTGTGTTGGTGTTTCCTCGTTCAATTTTTTTGCCTGTTATTGCTCGCTAACCCACTAATTCACTCATCCCAACCACCTGCCTGCCTAAAAAAAGCTTATTTTCAGCTAAAGATAAATCGCAAAACTCAATCAAAACAAACATTACACAACATGAATTCACTCTCAGATGTCATTGGTAATTCTCCTTACTGTTCGCCATACCATTCTTAAAATTTTAGTACAGAGAATTTTTTTATTGGATGAACCAATCACCTTCTTATTCTCATCACTTATTGGGTTGATATTACTGTATTGATATTGCAAGAGTGACACGAAATTTACGCGAAACTTGATTAATTTGAAACACATTTACTTAACAGGGCAAATTCAGAGTGATAATTGTACATATGGTCTAAGACTAAGGCTTCTGAGAGAGCCTTTCTACCCGAAAACATGAAAAAGAAAGGAATTGTTCACACGAAAAATTAAATTCAAGAAATCTGCCATGTGGCATCTCTCGAGCGCAACAAATTAATTATTCCACGTGACCTGTTATGAGCGCCATGTTTGAATCTGCCGCTGACCTCTCCAAAAATAAAATTTATGCGATTCTGTGTTTTATGTATGCAGAAATTTAAGACAGTAAAACATTATGAAAACAGAACACAAATGTGCTTATACCTGTTCCTTGTCTTCTTTTAGTTTATTAATCTCTCGATCCTTCATCTGCAATTGTTCCTGTTGTTGTTGAATGAGCTCCAAATGCAGTAACAAAAGTTGCCGTAACTGAGGTAATTCACCGACAACGTCAATCTTATGGTTGCTACCGTCACAAGCGATTTCTGGCTCCGACGGCTTAACTAATGGCACATCAGTGCTGGGTTGTAGTTGCTCTTTCTGTGTATCACTGCCACTGCTGCCATTTTTCAGAGCCATCGAAGATTTCGATCGCAAAACGCGGGTAACCTGCCGTTCCGATCGCGAGCTAGCAGAACCCGTCGCCAATTTGTTTCCCACAAAGGGCGCATCGGTTTTCGTTTGGTTTTGATCCATGTTTCCAGTGCAGGGTAAGTCTGTGGTCATAACCATTTGGCAGACTTTGGTCCACGTTCTCTCGAACACGGCCCTAAAACTGTTTCGTTTCATTCGGGTCAAGAACAGCCATTACGGCACTTTGGCGGTCCATGTGACAAAAACATGGCGAACAACACGAATGCGAGGCAGCCGATGCTCTCGAGAGTTGCAGATGTCGTTTCCGGTATGAAGTCTGAAAAATGTCCTATTTTCCAAGACTATTCAAAATTAAGCATACAATTATTTGGAAAAACAATACAAGTTGTTCAGAAACCTACACTGCCCTAACACATTTCGAATTCAACAAGCTGACGGAAACTGTTCGCGACAAAATGACGCTATTTCCGGTAGTGATGGCATGGAACGGCGTGACAGGTTACCTAGCTGGGAGGGGTGCGTGCTTGTGTACTTCCGGTTAAAACTAGACCGCGTACTTTTCACTTAAAAAAGCCCTCTTTGTTGAAATAAGGGAGCAAACCTTAGCTAACGCAAATAAACCGATATCTGCAATGTTCTTAGATTCTTAAAATTTTTATCATTCTTTTCAAAGGAACAACATTTTTAAGTTTGCAAAACATGTTTCGACATTACCTATGTCATCTTCTATAGTTAATTATTTCATCGTTTTTAATTATGGAGGAAGGTATGAGGGAAGGTTTCCCTTTTATGGCATTCCATGTAAGGAGAAAGCAAACTATTCATGTAGCTCCTTTTGGATTCTGAGCGATTTTCAGAGCAAATGATATTCTCCTAATTGATTTCATAAAAGGGAAGACTCGCGAGACACGTGCGCGAAAAAGAACTCAGCCCCAGTGTGTTTGCGTCTTGTCTTTCGGGTGGCGAAATGAAAATTCCGAAAATCGCGAGATTCTGAGACTTACGAGACCCATGTTTGGTTTGTTTGAAAATCTGAGATGTATACATGTAGCAAGTTTGGTTGTGCAACGTCCATCCAAAGCGTTTCCCTAGAAGATGTAAAATACTGTCAGCGGCATGCCTCTTAGAGTAACATCTTTCGTCGTCGCTACGCGCGCGTCTAATAACATTTGACGTCCATCTGCCCGTAGCAATTTTCCGGGTACAGTTTTTCCGTTCGTTTCAGTATCGCTGTACATTTGAATGTTGTTTCTGGAGTTAGAATTCTACTTCAAACTTGCCAGTGCTCCATCGCACGGACAATAGAGGACAATTCAGGTAATTTTATGTGCAACATTCTGAAGGCTCTTGGAAGACCCTTTGTTGATGAACGAGATGCTTGTCACAAATTCGATGCCAGTGTCAAAGAAAGAACGTGAAAAATCTCACGAAGGAAAACTGAAGTTTTTGAAATAAATTAGGATCACAACATGTAATGAGTTATCGCACTAGCCATCTGATTCGTTATTTTGCTACATATTGGCTGAAGATTTATTTCGAAAGAACAAACTGGATCTTATATCTAAGTAAGATTAGGGCAAATCTAAAATCTAGATCGATGAAGGGCAAAGATCATAGTCGGGAATTCGGTAGGGTAAACACTTCTGACCAGTCAGGTAGTTATTCATACTTTGCGAGAAATAAGAAACAGAGCAATATCTAAAGTTTGGAAAATATTAATTAATTTGTGGCTAAAAATTAGTCAATTTATTTTGCCAACCACTCCCCCAAAGATGACTGTCCGGGAAGGCGCGTCAGTCAAGTCTCTTGTTTAACCCTTTAAACCCAAAGATCTGATCGTTAATTTTCCCCTCTAGTAGCTTCACATAACCTTGTAAGTAAGTTACAAGAATTTGGTATTAGATGAAGATAACATCTTCTATGTGATAAGTTTTGAGTATTCTCATTACATGTTTGCTAGATAATGTATAGATATTTTAGAGAGAAGTTACACATTAATCACTTCTGGAAGTTAAGGGTGAATTCTTTTACTCCAAGATCCAAATATCAATTCTCTTCACTGTTATACTTTTCTAATGATTTGAGCCCTGAGAGATTGGTGTTTAATTAAGAATATTACCCATCGATATACAATTAAAAATCTTACACTTTTTCTGGTATATTACATTACTAATTGTGTGAATATGAAAGCGATCTTTGCAGTTATGAACACTTCTTAAGCAATAGTGAAAAGAAGGCCTGAAAAAAATTCAGGCCTGTATGAGATTTCAACCCATGACTTTTGCGATACTGGTGCAGTGCTCTACCAACTGAGCTAACAAGCCAACTGGGAGCTGATCACTGTGTTGGTTCCAAATAAACAAATAGACGATAAATTGTGCTACTTACAGAGGGTAATCTAATTCTCAATTTTTTAAATAATGTGGTGAGAGAAAAACAAAAGAAAATTTAAACCACTAATGTTAAAATTTTTTTTTCAAACATAATTATAAGCAAGCTTGGTTAAAAATTACAACACATCTTGAAAACAAGGTTCTTTGTGACACTGTTATTCCTCCCCTACATTACACTCCTTTGAACATCCCTTTAACTACACTTAACTTTTTGAAATTGTATTTAAAGCTAACAGTATCTATAAATTAATTCAGAACAATTCTCCAATAACTTCTAATTTAGCAAATAACATTTTGTATATTACAAGCTTGACGTCAGTCTTGATATTCATACTTGACCACAGTAAATGACTGTTAGATAATATAAAAGTTTGTTTTGTAAGATTTATTCATCTTCTGATGTGTAATCTTTTTTTTATACTAGGTCCTCTATAATATCAAGTTACATTCAAAAATATTGTCAACCCTTTGAAAGCTAAAAGTGAGACTTTCTGAAGATGTCAGAAATTGTGGACTGCATTGCTTACATTGTTCAGAAAGTATGTTGGAGCCTGGGTGTTTGTGCACTCTTTATTGCCAAGCGGTTGGCAGATTTGTTTGGGTTAATATTCAACATCCTTGCTTGTTTAACCATTGTGAGACTACCCTTTATGATGATGCAGTTCTACCACATGGACTCAATGGTGGAATGGCGGTGTGTAGGTTTTGTCCATTTTTTGTTCTTTCTGGTGGACATACCATTTATTCTCATGTTATTGCTTATGGTCTTGTTTACTGGGGGGTTAATTCTCATCCCACTCATCAATGAAATCAAGGCAAAGATGAACTTAAAAGATTTCACAAGTGAAGGGGCAGGAATTTATGGTGTGAGAGCATTTGAGCTTCATTTAATCATTGGAAAGAATTTCTTTCGTCTCATCTGTGACATCTTGTGTGCTCCTCTGGCCATTGTTTGTTTCTTCTCGTGGAGATGTTGCATTTTTGTGAAAAAACTGCGAACGAAGAACTACAAGTGGAGAGACTTTGGATGGAGAAAAATTTGCATCATACAATTTTTACAACTCTTGGTTGATATTCCTTGTATTTTGATTGGCCTGCTTGTTATGATGACATGGCGTGCCCCATTTTTAGTCAGGAATGTGAATGAGTGCCGAAAAAATGATAAAAAATGGAATCAGTGGAGATTTGAAGTTTTTCCCGAATTTGTTTTCTTTTTTGTTGACTTTTTTTGCCTGCTGCTTTTTGTTTTAACCATAATAACATGGAGACTTCCCTTCTTGGTGCACAAGCTTTATCATACAGAGAAAAAACAGTGGAAAGTCCGAAAAGTTATTGTTGAACAATTTCTGTTGATATTTGTGGATATTCCTTGTATTCTATGTGCCATTATTGTGTTCATCACCTTATGGAGAGTTCCCAACTTCCTCAGAAACTGGGAAAGCGACCAATGGAAAATCAGGAAAAACTGTGTTTGCCAGATGGGAATGCTGTTTATTGACTTTGTCTGCATTCTGTTGTGTTTGGTTGTCATGGTAACCTTGTGGAGGTTATACCCCTTAATTTGTGATGTCAAGAAGTACTATTCAAGACCCCAGGAGGAACGATCCTGGAAGATTCGAAAGTCCATTTGTAAGAATGTTGCATTTTTGCTTATAGACATACCAGCTATATTTCTCTGTTTTGTCATATTTGTTACAATTTTGCGATTTCCCAAGCTACTGTCTAAGCTTATCCAATCTGGGAATTTCTTCCTGGAGTTTGCCATTACAGTTTACTTTGAGGCTGCCATGTTGGTAGTGGACATTTTCTTCGTCCTACTGTTTGTGGCTCTGATGTGCGTCAGGCCCATCCAAAGCTGGGTGCATCTGCTAGAAGACGAAGAACATAAAAAGAACCGCCTTCTGAGGCACTACATGCAGTGGGTCCCTGATATTCTGGAGAAGCGCTTCCAGAATCGGAGAGAGCTAGAAGGCATCTTTTCAACTTGTTTAAAAAATCGATCATCGGAGGCAGAGCTCTGGAATAATCTTCACACTGTCAATAGAGATTATTTGGAGGAATTAGAGTGGATTCGAAACAAAGTGAGAAAATACGAACTCGATGGAGAATTCGGCCATTTGATTGATATGATCAAATGGTGGGAGGAGAAACGAGTGAACAAGCTGCTGCGCTTGTACAGATGTGAAAGGAATTTTTTACTCCACCCCAATCTCTCCACCCATAACAACAACTTGGCAAAATTTAGAAACGAGATGCTTCGATATGAGAGTCACGTAACCGAGCAATATCGCACTGTTGAAAAGTACACCATTCCTAAAGTGCCGCTGTGGGGTGAGGAATGCGGGCTCAAGACGCGCTCGCGTGAAGAGACTCAACAAACTCTGATCAAATGTCTCCCCAGTGGACGATTCGTCCTCTTGGTGATTACACTGCTGAATGTAGCTCTGATATACCGCGGCCCTGCCTTGTTGAGAAACCTCTGCCGGCGCTGGTATGACCGGAGGAACATAGTGTTCAGCTCTTGTAAAGAATATTTTTACGATCTGTTGACTGTTTGCAGAATCGTGTTGGTCCTGATATTCTTGTATCGAGCGCCTTTCTTGATCACCGACATCACAATAGACATTGTTTTCAAACACAGTTGGCGCGCAGTTCGTGAGACGGTCAAAAGATATCCAGCCATGATCTTAGAAGACCTTGTTCAGCTGGTTAGTTTTTTTTTCAGCTGGGAGAGTGTCCGCTTTGTCTTCACTGCTCTTCTCTTTGGTCTCCTGATGCCGGCGGATTTATTTTTGACCATTACGAAATTTTTGATTTCAAAGGACTGCGCCTATTTCGTCACCGCTGTCTTGTACGTGATTTTCGTGGCCTTTCCGTTTCTCATACCGTTTTACATCAGCCAGAGAATAGACTCTGACACGTTGACAGTCGTAATCGGCGCATTTGCTGTGATTTTGTTGATGGTTTTGGTGATAATGGTCATTATTTTGCTTAAGTATAGAAATCCATCTAACAGGCACGTGCATAGCCAAGCAGACGCGCTCGTAATCGAACCAACGCCTTACGACTACGTACGATTCAACTGGACAAACATTCACGTGATCGTATTTGAAATCGTGGAGCTACTACAACTGTTAGCGTTAGTGTTCGTGGTAAGTGATCTTCCAATGCCTGGTGCAGGTATTCTCAACACTGCTTCCCAATATCTGCTATTGAACTTCGCTTCTTTTAATGTGAAGCTCTGGTTAACCTTTTTTATATTCGTGGTATGGTTTTTCTGCTGCGGCGCGCCCGTGATCTTGGAAAGCGTCCTGGAGCATCTACCTAAGGGATCATGCGCAAAACACATGGGATGGACTTTGTTCCTGTCTCTTTTCGCTAACACCTTATTTGTAACGGTCGTGGAGAGTTTCCTTACGTTTGTAGCCTGCAAGACCAACGATTGCCCCGAGCTTAACGCAACTGTAAACACGAACACTTCAAGTGGAAGTTACTGCTTGCCCGTTGTTCTGATCGAAGAACCTAGCATGGAATGCTGGGAAGGAAGTCACAAGGCCATCGCCTTCTTAGGCCTGCTGGGATTGGTTTGGTACTCGTCCACTGCCATCGTTTTCGGGACCAAATATGGCGATGTAGAACACCCAGGCCAGGATTTAAAATTTTCCCCCGCTTACAACATCTTCATTAATTTCGTTAAAGCGTTAATGGTGGGTGTGGTCGTTTTAGCTGCGGAGCATCATATGATTGTGTTGTCGCTTCTACTTGTGGCAAATTTAGGTGCGATTATTTTCACCCTGACATTCAAGAGGATTTTCAAGTTTCAATTGTCAAATTCTTTTGTGTTGTACATATGGCGCGCGGTGACTTTTATCTGTGCCGCGTGCGCAGCCGGGGCAGCTCTGGTTGCTAAAATAAGAAACGATCCCGACTCTCTTCTGCCTCTCGTTATTTTCCTTGGTGGCTGTCTCTTAGTGGTACTCGTCGCTCTCATGGTATCAATTTTCCTCAGAAATCGAAGAAGAACTCCCGTAGAAGAGCAGCGCAGAACGTTCCGTCAAAAGTTGTTGTCGTTGGAAGCAAAACTGGTTCAAGAAAACTACATGATAAACTCCTGGACTAAAGGCCGCTCTCAATGGAGAAGACTGGTAAAGAACGTTTACGAAGCGCAGAAGGCTGACCGCTCCGTCTCCCCGTCAGTTTATTCACACCTCCAAGTACCGGCCCCTCCACTCCCTCCACCTCCCCTAGAGGAAGGACAGATAGCTGAAGCACAACCAAGTACTTCAGCTCCCCTTCCCCGTCCCCCTGCTTATGATGATCTGTTTCCTAACATCATGGGGCCATATGGAGTTCCTCCTGTCCCCCCACCCCCATATACTGAAGCAGTAACTGACGATGTGGTTATAGACGAGGGGATAGATGATCCGATTTCCCCACCCCTACCCCCAGTGACTAAAGATGAGTCCACAGATGGGAGTCAGTCTTCCTCAGACAACTCAGTCGTTATTACGTTAAAAGACGCGGCCCTAAACTCAGAAGCTGAAAGAAGGCAATTCATTGGTTCCGCCATGCCTGCCCCACCTTATTACATGGATGACCATATGGTAAGAGAGATTTTTATTTTGTAGGAGTCACAATTCATTACATAAAAATTAGCCTCAATTCGCCGTATTATTGTCCGCGAACATCTTTTCTGATAAGCGAGCATTTCCCTAGAGGTGAGCTCGAACCGGGTGAACTGTTAGGTTTGAGGACCTGAAAATGAACAGATGTTATGTCTAGCGAAAAATAAACGAGCATATTATTACTTCAAGCTGAAGTTATTATGTTTATTAACCATCATGTATTTCTTGAAACGAGAGGGAAAATGTGTTGTCTTTGAAAACGTTTTGCTCTGGTAAGGTTTTATGATCAAAGGTACTACAGGAAACGTTAAGAGAACAGTGAGGGGAATAAAAATATTAAAGTTAGTATGTAGAGGGTTAAATCACGTGTTTGTCTCCAACGCATTTCTCAGGGAGTCTCGTGGAAAAACGTTCCGTGAGAATAGATTTCAGTTGAAGACCTTTTATGTGTTGCAAAATTTTGCTCGGCGATGTACGAACGTTAAACTGGTGCTTCTTCGCGTGCCACTACTATTTTTCAAGGGCTTGCGCTCCTCAATGCAACTTTTTACATGAATTTGACAAACAGTTAACGAAGACCCACTGATTATAAGTAATAACCGAAAAAAGTTCTTGTTTCTCTAGGACACTCGATATGCGCAGCGTCAAGATTCTGATGACTGGAAGCTTTGGGATATTACCAGTATGGAGTGCAATGGCACGAATCTGCTGCTCGTGCTGGAGGGGTACATCCACTACTCTGCATTCTCCTTTTCGTTCGTTCTTCAGCTTCCTCTGTGGCGTTCTGCCGTCAGAGAATGTAACTGGACTGGCTTGCTGCACTGCCTGACGGTCTTGGAGGGTAGCCTCACTGGAAAGTTTAACACTCCTACGAGAGTCGATATATCGCAGGCTAACTTGAATGTCCCCATATTTGAGCTTCAGCCAGATATTTATACAGAAGAACCGCCATTTTACGAACCTGAACCGCGAGATCCCGAAGTAATCCGCGCGCAGTCCGACGGTGAACGAACACGCGCGCTTGCTGATGTGAAAAATGTCGGTGAATTTGGTGAACAGTGGGCCGAGCTTCTCGACAAACTTCTACCTACAAAACCGATTATTAGAAAGTGGGTTTGGATTGAAGAGGAAGGGGTTTTCCATGTTCACCTGCGAAGGCCCATTCAAGGGACCATAACGGAAGTGGGCCCTAATGGAGTAAAGATGGCGAGAGGAGCCTCGATTTCGCTGCCCAAACATATCCAAGGCACATTGTCAGATACTCAAATTACATTTGATAAGGGATACGAGCCAAAAGGGAAGAAAGGACCCGTCTCCGTTGCCGTCAGTGAGCTGGGACTTAAAAAAGTTGAGGAGAAACTGTACGTGACAGCTCAAGGAAAGAAACTGAGGTACGACAAAGCTTTGGACAGTATGAAGACTCTCACATGGAAATAAACTGTGTAATTTGCCATAAAATTTCAAGCTCCGGTGGCGTGACGAATGTTTGAAACTATAAGCGTCACGCGAGTCACGTCCAATGATCCGTGTGTTCGTGACTTATCTGCGACTGTCACGCAAGCAAAGAATTTCGCCTTCAAAGGAACTTGGAGTAATTTTTTCCTTTCAATGAAATGAATAATCCGATATCACGTTCCGCGGATAAGATTAGCTATTCGTATCCCTCACTTCCAGGATAATGTAGTAAAATCGCGAGGCGAAAGTTAATGTCAGCTCTTTAACTTTAACCCTTCCACTCTTAGATCACATTAGAAATTCTCCTTACTTTCTGCCATAAAATTCCTATGATGTTAGTTCGGAAAATTTGGTATTGGATCTGCTAGTAATCCCCCTAACTAATGTGTTTCTTTATTCTCACCACAAGTAGTCGAAATATTTTCATAGCTCGCTTGTGTAGTTTTTTCTTTCCTTTGTTTTGTTTTGTTTTTTTTTTAGCGGTGGGAACGCAAAATTTAGTATAACCAGTAAAGTTAACAAGTAGAGACATTTGTGCTGGAAGGAAAAATGGACCAAATGTGGTAGTCCGTTCTCACTCTTGCTTATTTTATCATTTATAATTTTTTTTTGAAGTGATAAAATTTTCAGTAATTTCGGACTCATAAATTAGGCCAAATTAGATTTTGAAGACTGGCTCGCCTAGATGAGCACTAGCTATCTGCCTCCAGACTAGCACTAACTTTTATTTTAAGAATAAAGAATGTAAAAAATGAAATAAAGATTGTTTTGGTTGTTATTGCGAACTCAGCCGCTTCCTTGAAGGGTCGTGCTTTAGCCTTGGGTATCTGGGGCTGAGAGCGATCATTCGGGAGGAATTCGCCCCAGGACCGCGCCCTAGTCTGCAGTTTACAAATCATATAATTCAGGTGGTTACTAAACTTACGAATCCAAAGAATCTACATGGTATGAATATTTTCTATCTCTAGACATTTCATTTCGCGTCCTTCCCGCCATGTGAATAATAGCCCGTTGTTACATCGGGTAGAGCAGCGGTATAAGCCATTCCTTAATTCCGGGCAACCCTCAACTGTTCGATCGTGGGGGACGGGGGAGGGGTAATCATTGTTCCTCGATCAAAAGCATAGAGAGCACTGAGGCCCAGGGCATGAGCGTTTTTTACTTCGCCTTTTTTTTTTTAACTGTTACTTCGAAGAACGTTTGCCAGGAATCGAAGCACTGCCTCATAAGTAAAAGCTTATAAAAACAGGTGCTAAAAAAAGGCTAAATAAACTGCCACTCAAGGAATAGAAAATTATTTGAAAGACGTAGCTGATAATCTTCGGAGGAAACCCCTGCAACCTGAATATTTCATCCACAGCAAAACAAAAGAAATGAAACACGCGCGCTCGTGAGCCCCACGCGGGAATTCTTTTTAAATGAGCGTGTAGTCTCGCGTCTTTGATTCCGCGTCGACCATCAGTTGCTCTTTGAACATACAAAGATTAGCTGATTAAAAAATTTATAAATTTTATGCTTTAGGCAATTCGTGGTTTATACTAGCCGGGACGCAAACAACATACAGTCATAGTCTAGAATCGCATCGTAGGGATTGATTACAAAATTGTACATGAAAAAAAAAAAGGATTTTAAATACTGCCCTAAAATATGTTATATTGGAATGGTTCACTTATGTTTTCAACGAGATTAAAAATGAAAGATCATTTCTCAATTAGAAACCCACGTTTTTTTTCTTTAATTTTTAATTAAACCACAAAAATTCTCAGTACACTTGTTCCCAATGGAGACGATGCCTTTAGCTGCAAATTAACTCTAAATTTACAGTCTAAGTTTTCTCCTGAATATCTGTTACACATCAATCACAACTGAATAATTCAGAAGTGCGCCTTGATATCCACACCATGAGTTTATGCAAACTTATTTTCTGATCTGAATTCAGCTGTAAAAAAAAGGTAATAGTGCGAACGAAAATTTATTTCTGAAAAGCTGGCAATGATAAAAAAAGTCAAACGCGATTTTCATTCAGTTTTTTTTGTGTCTTCACGATTCACCGGCGACCGATTTACAGCTGATCTTCTAATAGCTCTCGTGGTGATGTATAAACAAAAAGCGTCACGCCTCGAGCCCCTTTGATATCGAGCAAAATCAAACAAGACCGAACAATACTCAAGTGCAAGACAAAAGAATAAATTATTTTCAACATAAATAGTCCAGCTGAACTTTTTGACCGTTAACGACTCGCGGTTGAAACAGTTTTAAATTTTCTTTCAACCATCCCGACCAAAATGCGGGCGGATGGGCTCTTTGAGGAATGAATTTTCTGGCGTTTTGTAATCCCTGTTTTATCTATAATATTTGCGGTCAGGTAATTTCCTATTGGGAATCGACCTTTCCGGAGAGTGGGTGATTTAGTCAACAGTTCAGCTCTACCAAAACACCTGATGCTAAAAACTCTTCAGCGACTAGACGCTAATTCTGTAAAGAGGTCAAGCGAAGCTCGAAGCAGGAGGATTCGAAATATGGGCAAGAAGCACCTCGTTACATAAAGGTAACAAATTATTGTTTTGTTTTTCTCTCTCTTTTGTGCCGGAAAATTGTGCACCAAACAATGAATTATGTACCGAACGAAAGCTTGGCAACAATTGAACATTTCTCTCTTTTCAAAGTGTATTATTCAAACCAATACAAACAGAGTTTACGGTCAAAACGCCGCGATGATTAAGCCATCATTTTCCATCTCAATTTTTCTTTCACCGCAAAAAAATACAGAAAGTGTGTTACGGATAAATCAGTATTTGTTCCCGAAATGTGACGAATATTTTAAGGTGAAAATATAAGCTTAGATATATTGTACGGCACGGCGCAAAATGCTATTAACTTCGCTCTTCAGTCATTCATCCATTGAATTGTCACTGATGTGGCAAGCGTTCGCCGTTTCTACTTCTTTCTTTGTTTCGAGTTTGAATCTTTTTAAGAGAAACTTTCACTTCTCTCTCTTTTGTTTCTAGTCGTCCCCCATCAAAAAATTTCTCCGAATTTTTGAAAATCCACAAATAATTTTAATAATATAATCGATGCTTAAGGATTTAGAAATCGTGAAAATTTGACTAATGAACTTCTTTTATGTAAAAGCGTCGCGTGTGAAATTAAGTGGGGTGTCAAATTTCGTTTTTGTTCAATAGTTCTTCAGTTTCATTTTTATTTAGTATTTTATCCAGTTTTTGTTACATTTTGTTTATAGAGAATCAGCGGCCTCTGTAAGTGATATTCGTTTATCGACTGTAAATGCTGATTAACATTTTATTAGCCGTGTTTTGGCGCTAAATCACAGGCTGAGAACTTAGCTACACATGAGTTCACGTAGAGAAGAAATGATCACATGAACACATTTCTTTCCCATTCAAAGTCAAAAACTCTCTCAAGCTGTACGTCTCTCCGACGAAATTGGTAAGAAATACAGGATGATAAAATATTGATATGTGTGCTGTAGATATAGCGAGATTTCTAAAATTGCCGGGGGACTCGAATTTTTAAAGTCATAAAATCGGCCCATGTAAGAATATCACAAATTAACAAAAGCCAGTCGCTTATTTTCTAGCTTTTATCAACATAACTCTGACGTTTGTAAAAGATAGCCAACAGACGAGGGATTACAAAAAAGTGAAAACCACTTGTTGGTCTGCGCTGAGATCATATTTTTTGATTGCAGAAAGTAAACATCTGTCCTTTTGGAGAAAACATAATCAGTAATTTATAGTCTCAAATCATGATTTGCATTTGCGTTCAAAAACATTTCTCCCTGAGTGAGGTAAATAATTTTTGCCGACGATAATGGAGTCCGTATATCAGTTTATATTGTTACCGCCTGGCAGACCAACATAGAGATTTTCCCCAAGACTTTGTCAACCCTTCTGTACGGACATGTCATACTCGTGTCACCATTTGCTGTCATTCAAACCACGCAGTTCTTCCCTTTTTTGCGAAAAACTCTCCAAAACGTTTCCACGTTTTTTGCGCAATGTTGTAATTACGTTACTGTTAAAATACACATTGACGTCTTTCCCAAGATGTTCGCGTTACGCCCTCAAGAGTCTTAGCAAATACAATATTTATTAATCTCCGGTATATTTCAAGAAGAAATCAAATGGGTTGGAAACCAATTGATTACAATCCTCTAAAGAAGAAAAAAAGACGGAACAGCGAACAGATTCTTATACCGCTGGAAGCATAAACAAATACCAGATGCTGCGGGGAAATTTAATTCGAAAGTTTTTATTCTTTTCAGACTATAGTTAATGATGTCTAACATCTGTTTCAAATTGATATCGTCAAACCATTAAGTAATATTAGAATATTAAGGCGATTTGGTCAAATGTTGTGGTAATCGAGATATTCTGAAAGATTCACCTTGATAGAATAATTGAGAAGATAAATACTTATTAACAGAGTTCAAACGTCCGTGGACAAGAAATGGTGAGTTACAAGAATTACCTTTTTTGAAAAGAAAAGCACGAAACAGTTAAACTTGAGAAATTTCGAACACTTAACTGTTAAAAAGCGGAAAATTTCCATCAAAGGACGTCACAAACATCGTCACTACTATAATCCTCGGTTGAAGAATAATGTCAGTCGCATTTGCTAAAATCGACGTCTTCGTCTAAACTTACTCCTTTCCTGAACCCCGTTCCTTTGGTCTTCGCATCCTAAAGAACTTCGTTCGATGGCAGATCCAGGTTGAAGGGGGGGGGGGAAGTCTAGGGTGGTTTATAACCCCTCCTATCAGACCTGCGGGTATTTCTACTTTTTGCCGTCTGAAACCAATATTGTTTTCTTTTAAAGCATCTTCTCTTTGTTCAAAATTCTGTTTGTAAACCTTTCCAATAACATTTCATTTTTCTGGGGATGTTTCAGCCCTAGACTAGTTCTAAACATAAGATAGATTTCCCTTAATTTCTAAGAAACGAGATTTTAAAATTGGTCAAAAGTTTTGAACAATAACCTAGAGATTACTTAATGGCTTTGATACATCTGAGAGTACTGGAATAACCCAGGTCAAGAGACCATATGCCTTATGGTCGCTTGCCCAGATTGTATAAAAAACACAACCATACGCTGTTAATCTTGCTTGCACAAAAATTATACTGGGCAATAACTTTCACAATTACTGGTGTATTTCGGTTTCTCGTTATGAAAACTTAAAATACATATGTAAGGAATTAAATGTAGCTGTTTGTTTCAAAGGAAGTAGAAAAAATGACTAGTTAATTATCTTATCAATAACAAATAAATGTGTGAATAAACAGAAAAAGATGCATAAACAACAGAATGAATATGAAAAAACAGCTGCGAGGGAAACTGATTTCGGCAGCTACTGCACGAGCGATAAAATGAATCTGGTAGCTGCGAAAATGCGTGGAATCTATTCCAAGTTGGGTGTACCGAAATCCCCTCTAATTACTCTGTTATCGCCCCACCACCGGATTGAAATTAATATGGGTTGGACGGACCACGGTATGTAAGATGTTATTTGATCCTTTGGAGGGCAGATTGAGTACATGACCATGGCCGATGCAATGCAATTGAATTAGCCCGAGAATTCAGTCGCATTCATCGTGATAAAATGTAGCGCAGATTCGAACAGAGTCTCACTGTATTAAACTTGGAGCTATAATTAGTGTTCTTAGATGAAATGTTGGTTAATATTTGCGGTTTCATCCACGTTTGATAATTATTGAGCGAAGGAAGAAGTAAACACGAAACTTCAAGGATATGGCTTCACCTTGTTTACGAAACGAGCTGTTTTGGGGTTCGCTTGTACTAAACTGGTAAGTGTGTTTGTGGATGTTACAATGGGCGGTTTGCTTCGTTCTTTAAGCAAAACTCAAAGCGTCGTTTACACTATCGTGAGAACTGGCCCGTAAAAAGTATAAACAACTGTTTGTGATGTAAAGCTTCATTTACAAGTGTTGTATAAAGGTTAATTAAACACGCCACGCTCGAAAATTCAGTGAAGCAAACAGACCGTTGTTTAGACATTTTAGTTATGATTCAATATTTGCTTGGCTTAAAATGATTGCGAGAAAGACTCTGAGATAAACAGAAACAGACAGTCATTTATGGTAGATATTCATCAACACCGTAGACACATACTGACATGAGCCGCAAACTCCCAACTAACTTGATAGAATTGTTCACTTTAATTTGTTGCTTACACACGCATTTTGACTACATACGATTCGCAAATGCATAAGATTTAACTCTATAGCTTTCTCTCAGTATTACGCAAAAAAATTTCAAGAGGGCCTTTTAAATTCCCCTTATGGTCGTTTATCTTAATACGTGTTTTATTACCAGACATTTTGTAGCGATAAATTCAGTATCTTTTCTACCCTCTGTTGGCATGAGGTTCATAAGCGTTCAACGCTGATCTTTCTCTGAATTTTACTGAGAGCGAATTCCTCGGATGACAACCCAAGTTGGGGACAGTTTTACTTAAAACACTGAGGCTACTTTCAAGTTCGTAAGATTCCGTTTATTGTTTTTTTTTCCAGTTTTTTTGGTAATCTTATATTCTCTTTCTCTCCGGTTCTTCTGTAATTTTATGAAAAACTTCTGTTTGACTCTCCATCTGCTTCAAATTACGCCAAGTACCACTTTAGGGGGCAACAAAATTGAAGGGTTTGTCTTTTTCTTATGGAATTTTTATAACAATTTTCAGAAAAATTTAAGCGCATTTTTCTGTTGAGAGCATGTGACATCATGTACGAGTAGTACTTAGAAATTCGATATTTTCCGAACATACGCACAGTTCCGTTGACGTTTCCATGCCCACAAAAAATAGAAACTAGCGTCTAAAAACAGGTAAAGATACGATAGGGGTCATTGCGCCTGTTCTCTTGTTTCACCTTGGGTTTTGAGACGCGTAGAATTTTGTAGAATGGCGTCCACTAAAATAACCTTAAATTCGCCGGCTTCACTCCAATTTTCAAGAAGTTAAAACATTACACTGAGATGACTAGCTACGCAGGTAAAAATCTTTTATTATACACTTGGTCTGATTTTATTTGCGGTAACTTTCTTTTAAACTGCGCAGACGGCACACGTTGCGAGTTTATCTCTGTTTGCGTCAAAACATCGTCGTGAAAATACATTGTTCCTTGAATCTTTTGCTGCAATAGTTATTATCTGTAGATTATGTTTCTTTTAATAACTTTCCAAATAGCAAACCATATGAAATTTATTTATTTGAGATAACTCAATGCTGAAGCTTTGAAGCGTTGGATGACTTCTCAAGCGTGTAATGAAAAAGTTTAAAAGCTTTTTGTAAGAAAAATTTCAGTGCGTACACTCGTCACTTAATACCATTTAAATTGAGCTCAAATATTTGTTAATATGCAGCTTGTGGTGTTGTATACGGAGAAAATAAATACTTAAAGTATATCTGCCAATTCCAATTGCTTTCAAACTTTTATTCATACAGTCAGTCAATCAGTTATCAATTTTTTTTTCTATCGCCGAACAGGTTCTAATTTGCATTTTTGCGAATAAAAAGTTTCTCATTTTTAATCGGCAAATCAACAACATGAAATAACCAAATTCTGGGGCAAGTTATTCGCGTTCTTTTTTCGTAATAATCGCTGTAAATCTCATTTAACCCTTTAAATCCTAATATCAGTATATATATTCTCCATACTGTTCTTTATACATTTCCTAAGGTGCTGACAAGGAGAATTTGTTTAACAATCAAGAGCTTCTTGAGTTGTTGATCTTTTCCTTTATTCTCACAACCTCAATGTGTGATTCAGGGGTGACATTGTAAGGAGAAATTAGAGGCTAGTCACTCGAAAGAAGTCAAAGGGTTAATACTGCAGGGGGAAGTCTGGCGCCGTTAGAGACAGTAGACACATAGAGCTACTCACGAAATGGTTAGAAGAGATAGAAATTCATTTTTTAAAATACGGCATTCATTTAACCCCATATTTGAACCACTCCTTGTTTATTACCACAGGTTATGGACACTGTAGAGGTTATTATTACAGTTTTACTCCTCTGCCTCTTGGCGCTGGGCCTATACTTGGCTGCTTTCTGGACGATCTCAAGGAGGAAGAAAGGGGAACATGAAGGTAGCCGTGGGGAGGTGCCGTACAAATATCTGGAAGAGGAGGCCGAGAATGCTCGGAGGAAAGTGGCGGCGGCTTACGCACAGGAGACCATGCCGAAAATAACCATTACTCCTGTTCAACCTAGGCCTAACTTTCCAATGGTACGGAATCCTCGTCTGCCCTTAGAGAGGGTGTGACAGTCTGTCTGTCTGTCTATCTGTCTGGTCTGACTGAAAGAATAAGCCATTGCTTAATCGATTTAGCGAATGCTTATCTCACTGCCTGTTTACCTACTCGCTTGACTGATTGAGAAACTAACTGGTTGACAAATTGACAGACTCTAGACCTGACTGACTGACTGACTGACTGACTGACTGGCTGACTGACTACTGACTGACTGACTGGCTGGATGACTGACTAACTACTGACTGGCTGACTGACCGACTGACTGACTATTGACTGACTGACTGGCTACTGGCTACTACTGACTGACTGACCACTGACTGACCACTGACTGACTGTCTGACTGACCCGCTGACTAACTGACCGACTGACTGACTGACTGACTACCTGACCGACTGACTGGCTGACTGACTGACCGACTGTCTTACTGACTGAATCTGTCCTTGGAAACTTTACTAAACTCACATATTTCTTTCAATATGTTCAAAAACGTCAATCAAAATTAAACTTCTTTTTTTCTTTTTCAGAGTTTATTATCCTCAGACGAGTTACTTTCAACGGAAGACGAAGAGGAAGACGAATCTCACAGCGATGAACACGTGGATTTAGGAAGACTTTATTTTGCCCTCAGATACGATCAGCACCGGTACGGCGAAAAACTTTTAAAATCAAATCCTTACAAGTCCTTCGCTCAAGACATGAGTTGTCGCTCTTTTTCTATTATTTATTTATGTATTTGTTTTTATCATAGTTCCTTGTGAGCATCAAAGTGAGACACTCTCGTTGGTTTTTTCTCTGCTACTAAATGCATGGCTGGTCTTCTTCGAATGCCAAGTCACGCAAGACTTGTTTGAGAATTTGCGTGACGATTCAATACTGTAAGCATTGACATGCATACCCAAACATCCCCATGCACGCACTTACTTGCATTGACCTGCATGCACTTTGATTCACCTGATTTTCTTCAAATTAAATTCTGCTCCCGCGATGGAAAGCAATTTAGAGATCTTTTGTTTGATAATTCCAAGAACTACAGATATCTTCAGCATCCTTAATTTTCTTCTTGCTTTGTAGTTCTATGTTGATTGTACGTCTTATCAGAGCTGAGGACATCCCCATGGAACGAGAAGCCACCGGCACCTATGTAGATGTCAACATCCTTCCTCTGAATCTGCAGAGCCACACGTTTCAACCTAGCGACACAACAATTAACATTAATTTCAGGTACAAGAACTTTTTTTTGTCTTTAATCATTCTGGCTATTCAGAGGAGTCTGTGTTGGGAGGATCTGGACCTTAGTAAAGGCCTCATTCCAAATACAATCTCTTTCATTTTTGCTTCTGGACATGAGGTAAGCATCTTCCGAATAAATTTGACATGAGAAAAGTTAACAGAATGGAAGAAAGGAGTAATGTAAAGGAAGGAGTGAATTTGGCATCCTAACAACAACTCGGAAATGGCTCTCAGCCAATGAATAAAGCGAACATGAAGAACTAAAATCGCATAATTGGAATTAAATAGGCGTATCTACTTTTTCGTTCTCTTACCTTTAACCCTTTAACTCCCAAGATCTCATTAGTAATTCTCCCAACGGTCTGCCATACAGTTCTTGTGATGTTGGTTTGGAGAATTTGGTATTGGATCAAGTCATAATCCCCTAACTGATATTTTTCTTTATTCTTACCACTTTTCTGCTTGATATTGTATTAAGATTGTAAGGAGAAATTCTGTCTTGGTCACTCATGGGAGTTAAAGGGTTAACTAATCTATTCCAGTAAACATCGCACGCCACGACATTATTGACTTTAGAATCTCCGGGGATCTCCAGATAATACTTGTTGCCTCAGGAGTAAAGCTTTTTTGGAGCTCCTGTCTCGCTCCTTTTGCTTGATTTTTCTCTAGCTAGTTGGCATACTTTCTTATACTTCACCCTAACGTCGCTTCTTTTTTTCATGCAGAGAAGTTTACGAATTTCCGCTGTCACTAGTGGACCTGGCACTACAGACACTCAACCTGTACATTTTTCGATATGACAACTTTTCCCGCCGGACATCTGTTGGCGACGTGTTTCTGGCTTTAGCTGAATTAAGTGCACAAGGGATTGACTTCACCCGTGAAGTATTTCTTTGCAGAAATATAATCAGCCATCAGGAGGTTAGATGAACAGTTATATTTTAGTTCAGTTTGTTTGGAAACTTGTGGGGAAAAAAAAACTTATGATACCCTACTGGCCAAATTTTTGTTAGACACAACCAAGGTTTTCTGTGGGGTAAGTTTCTAAAGAAACTGTGGTGCTGCGTCGGTGGGAGAGTATAGCAGGTAATTTAGTGTTAACAACTGGGTCGAACTAACGCTCGAAACGTCAGCTTTTTTACCCTTTACAGTGGCTAATTTACGTTTTCAACCCAGTTGTTAACACTAAATTACCTGCAAGGTTTTCTGTGCCCAGTACCAACTTTGTTGTTTCTGCCGCTTTGCACCAGATTGCAAGTTTTCCTACACTTAGTAGCACTACCGTGATTTTTCCGCGCTGGGCGCGGGTTGCATGTTTTTCCGCCCTTGATGCCCATCCCTGCTTTACATCAGGTGCAGGTTTTCTCGCGTTTGTCTTTTGTTGCATCTTTTTCGCGCCTGCCAAAAATTTGCGAGCTTTCTCGCGCTTAGCATCCATTGCATGTCCTCTCGCATATTGCACGGATAGCTTTACATCGACTTTCTTTGTATATCTCTGGTTGCGATCCTGATTGGTCCAACTTGTAATGTGTGACTCATAGATGCTTTCTTTGTTGGTGGCTTCAAGAAAGACCACTCAAAGTAATATTTTTTTAATGATGCTTTTATGCAGATCTACCGTACTCTGGATATAGGAAAAACCATGCACCCCGGTGACGAAGAAGAACAGGAAGCCAACGAAATGAAACCGGACTCAAAATTGAAAGAGAAAAAGGTTAGGCCTCTTTTATGGTATCCTCGTCTCAAAACACTGGTGGCCGATTTTGAATCTCAAATACTAATGGCCGAATTTGGATTCAGGATTTTGGAGGCTAGTGGCCGATTTTGGATTATGGACGCCAGCGTCCGATTTTGAATTTTAAAAAGTAGTGGCCGATTTTTTATTTTGGATATTCACACGTGTGATTAGTCAATAAAGCTAAAGGCACCTTATAAACTGGAAAAAATGTACAACGTAAATTCGTTCACGAATCGTCTATTCCGTTTTCTTTCGACTCAGTTTGCTATAGTCTGCCTTGCGCAAAACGCAATGGATTTAAGTATAAATCGAACAAGAGGCCGGCCGCTCGTTCGATTTGCTCTCTCACTTATTGCGCTCAGTAGATATCTACCGGAGAATCACTGCTGTTCACAGCCAATATCGTGTAATTTCCTCTACTTTTCATTGGCTCGTTGTGTTATTTACTTTTGTTTAGATTGGCCTTTTTGATAGCTTTGCTTTTGATCTACAACACTTAATCGAAAAGTGCTCTATCGCCCATTACAGTTTTATAACTAAAGGGATCATTTTGTTCTGCTCTTTGTGCAGGTGGGAAGGAAAGTAAGTTCTCAAAAAATGTGGGATGTACTACGAAGGGCTGTTATGTCCGGATCATACAAAGGAGACATTTTACCGTCTGATTCTGCCATGTACTGGGAGTCAATCTTCACACCTGATGTCTCTAGCGCAGCGAGTAGCCCCCTTAAATCACCAGGGTTCACATACTTCTCAGACCCAGGGCCCCCCGATGAACCACTTGACGGGAGCAGTGAAGAGGAAGGCGCATCATGGAAAGGAAGGGAGGAAGCTACCATTGATTCACCTGCGGACGAATCTGATTTCAATTCATCCGAAAATGAGCAAGAAGTTGACGAGAGACGCAAGGACAGTTCTCAATCCCCTCTGATCAGGCATGTGCAACTCTCCCCAGCTCCTGAAGAGTACTATCGCATAGTTCCTATTGCACCTTTTACCACCCCTTCTAAGGACAGAAAAGAATCAACTGAACGGTCATATTCCTGGAAACTACCTCAAACCTACACGTCACGTGATCATGATGTAGTACAGACTCTTTCCCAGGCCTACAAGGAGCCTCGAGTAGTTCCTTTTACCGCCGTTTCTCAATTCGAACCGGAAGCCCTGCCCGGTAAATCCGTTTCCTTTCAATTTCCTCCGTCTGAAGACGGAAGTGAAGTAAAAGACTGTAACTCTAGGCCTTCTCAGCAGAAAAAATTAGGTGATACGAAGAAATTTGCACGTAGTGAGGTGAAAAAAAGTGGGGCACTCCGACGTAGACTGAGATTGTCCCCTAGAAAAGAGCCCGATGGTGAGCCCGCCGAAAAAATGGTCAGTGCGGTGAGAGGGAAATCTAAGCTTCTACTCACAAAGTCACGGTCCAAGTCTTTCCCGAAGAGTGACAAAATAACTTCCCAGCGAAAAGAAATAGAACTTTACGAAGATTTATCGATTGAAACAGCTGAGGATGAGCCTCTTGTGGGGGTTTCTTCAAGATTATCAGAAGACGTCACCGAACAGCTGGAATTTGAACTCGATCCTCTACTGAGTCGACGAATGAACTTCCTGTCGATCTCAGCCGAAGATTACCGAACTCCGCCGATATCGACATTTAGCGATTTTTATTCAATTACCCGATCACAATCGGATCCAAACGTCGATATCGAACGATTCCGAAGATTAGAGGGATCATCCTCGGAATACCGACGAGTTCGTTCGATGTTGGATGTACACGACGATAGAACTTCCCGTGATGAAGAAAAAAATTAAACGGTTGACAGTTACCGCATAAATGGAATTTTTATCAAAGTAATATGGCGGAGTTACTCTTCAATCTACGCGGGTTTTTGCGATAAAAAAATGCCAGTGCCCGTTGACAAAGAATACATATTTAAAGTGCAAAGTTATTAGAGTCTTAGAATTAAGTTCAACGCAACGTTAATTCGCACGAGGCTTCAGAAGAAAGCCTTCATTTTCGGCAGATCTTGAAAGAATAGCCAGGAACTATATTTTTGAAGAGAGATCGACAAGCAATTTAAAGTAGAATATATTCCATTTTCCAAAGCTTTTGTCTTTGCAGTATACAACAGGAAAATGGAACGCACCTAAGAAAGAATCGATACGTTAAAAACGGTTTTCTTGATGTGCTTCCTGAAAATAAATATATATATATAAAAATATTTTCACTTTCTGGAATAAATAATTGGAATTTTAAAATTCAATTTATGCGAGTGAATTTCGCCCGTAGATTACAGATATATAACTTGTGAAATATAACATCATTCATAGGGACAGCAGAGGCTGATTTTTCCAGGATCAGTGGAGAATGTAAGGTTTTGTTCCTGTCAATAAAAAGCCCCGTAACTCTCTCGATTTCGAGAGAAAATGTTTCATATGACCTGTAGTAGGACAGACGTATAGATGACGTCAGCGTTGATAACAGTTTGTTTCGTCATTATGCCGCGGGTCTGTTCAATAACAAATCACAGAAGACGTCAGAATGCGCTAAGAAAATTAGTGACACACTCGGCTGCCCTTCGTATGCCACGCTTTTTGCTCGTATTGACCATTTTACATCATCTGTGATCAGGGGCGTAGCCAGGATTTTTCAAAGGGGGTGGGTGGGTAGTCACATGGTGTCAAACGTAGGGTACTCATACTCACCAGATTGTCATATCGACCTCCAAGTCGTATTTTACATAATGTGACAAAAAAGGCTTACAAAGGGGAGGGGGGGGGGTTTATGGGCACTCCAGGACCTCCTTAACTAGGCCTTTGGTGATCCATTGCTATACTATAGAATCTGTTTAGAATCTGTGGTTGGAACGGTTTTTGTCAAATATTTGAACTGTTCTATCAAATTTTAAAGGATGCCGTTCAATTTTGAACGCGATTCCGTCAAATTGCGGATAGTTCTGTAAGGTTTCGCAATTTCTGTCCATGATCGGAAAGAATATAAAGGCACAAACGGCACAACATCTAAACTCAGACAAGACCATCTCAGTTCACCTAATTGTTTACTCTCTACGTCTTCATTTATAACATTTATGGCTTGAAAACTAGCAAGTTCGATTGTTTTGACTTAATTTATTTTTTCATACACACCCCCATTTTTACATTCTGCACGCCAATAGAACAACCTCCAATACGGGATGGCTTCATTATTGATACCAGCTGGCTTTTCTCTGACTGAGATGATGGAGTCAGGCCATGCGAATGTGTCGTCGCAAACTCGAATAACGATATAAACCAAGCTACCCGCTCAGAGATGTTTCACACTAACCCGTGGCTACAACCGGTCGAGCGTCACAAAAACACACATCCAATGAACAACCTGCTAGAACCACCTCGCGCGTAAAAGCGTAAAATCTTGACCGACCGCTTGAAACTACGTGATTTCGAAGAATTCTATCATCATTTTGCTTTTTCAAGGAGTTTTCTTTTTTCAGTCATGGATTCAAATCGACGACTGAATAGTGAACGAGTGTTGTGGTAAAATGCATTGTGTTACACAGGTTTGTTAAGTGTGTAGTTTCGAATGGTTATTTTATAAAAATAGTCCACTAAACCAGTTGATTACGTCTAAATGAATAACTTGTTTGTAACAACAGACAACATATTTCATCAACCCCCGCTGGAAATTTTGTCATTTAACTGGATTTACGATTAGAACCCACACTGTACTGCGGAAATACCATCTGAGGAATCGATCAGTTTTGATTGTCTGTGGGAGTCATTTAATATAATCCTTCAACAGTTCTTTCGATCGAAAAACACAGGCAGAAGCTCTTGCTTTCGCGTTAATGGCCATATGCATCTGTAGATGTTACTATTACCTGGAGGGGATATTGAGCCTAACCCAGGTGATAAATGGAAGCCTCTTTGTAGTATCTGTTCGAGGCTCACAAAGTCAAACTGAGCAGGAATTCAATGCGACGAAAGCAATTCGTGGTTCCATCTAAAGTCTTGCGAAATAACACCTGTAACTCGCGATATTCTGGCTCACTCACTTTTGACATGCGCTTTAGCATAATTTAACTCCTATCATTAAATTAAATTCAGCGCAGATCATCGCCGAGTGGAAAAGCTAGACATCGTGTATCTCTTCTACTGGGGTTAACAGTCCTTTTGTCGCTTATAAGCTGGCTGAGGCGTTCAACTCCAAGGACAAAAGTTTCACTGAATGATGAATATGATCTTTCTATGCGTACACCTGAAGGTAAGATTTGCTAATCATGAACGGGCAAGACTAAAAAGTTGTTTTTCCAGGCATCCAGGAGGATATCTTTGGAATGTAAACATGCTAGGTCGTAGAAAAAGTTACCAACTTTATTTACAACCTAGCATGTTCGGAACCTAGAGCATTTTTATGTTTTGCTTCATCGTGTCCGACTGGTGGATTTTTTTAACCTGTATCTAAAAAAGCGTGGAAAACTTCATCTTTACTTCTAAAACGATGAAATAATTGATCTCGCCAAAACATTTTTATCTCAACTTAGTATATTTGCAATGTCGTTTTTGTTTGGTATTAATCAATTTCTAGACCCTGTTTTTGATTATTTGATTATTTAGTGATTCGCTCTGACGAAGGGCTAAAGCTCGAAACGTCAGCTTTGAAACTCTTTACGGTGGCCAATTCACATTATCAATTACGACGATAAAGCCACATTATCTTGTTATACTCCCCCACCAACGCAGCACCTCAGTTTCTTTAGGAACTTACCCCAGCCCTGCATTAATCTGCTTAGTTAAGGCAGCCTGCTTAGTTGTACTAAATAGTCTCGTACCCAGAGTTTCCACGCCTAAGCCGTTGTACATTTCAGTTACACGGTAGGCTCTGACCACCAAGTATCAATCGCGCAAAATCTAAAACTGGTTTTTAAATGGATTTTTACAGGCAGCAATAAGAACTCAATCAAACAAGTAATATACAACGCACAAGCTCCAAACAAATCGAAGAGGCAGCTACCATCAAGGAGCGCTCGATTACACCTTATCATCCAGTTTCCAGTTTTGAACACTTCCGGTAGCGTAGAAGATCACGTGATACAACGACAAGCCGAGTATATTTACAGTCTACAACAAAATCTTCTGAGTCCACATGTGAGTCAAAACATTAGACTGGTCATTAAATCTTAAAACAATTTCATAGGACTTGCGGGGCTGAGACTTAACAGTAAATATAATTCTTCTGTATCTCAATCCCTCCACCCACTGCCTTACTAATGGAACTTCTGTCCCCGTAGCAGCTGACGTGTTTACTCGATTAAGCCCACTGCAAACCACCGCCACTTGTGAGAGCAAAATGTTGATGAAAGCTATATCAAAGAATGTATCGCTTATTTAGGAATTACGACTTAAACACGCGCAGGGTACAACTTTGTCTAAGAAAGCCTCGAAAATAAATCTTTCTCTAAAACGATCTTTATAAATTCGAAATGCGATATTTCCATTTTCTCCGATTCAATCATTGACCTCTGGTAGCGATGCGAACAAAATGGTTCTCAGTTTTGCAAACATCCAACTGAAAAATCAACGGGTAAAAAGATTGCACCTATTTCGCCTAACGAAACAGGACAGTGACAGCTTTTTTAAACATATTTCTCTTTTTCAGTTTTAAATGGCTTAGTGCAGAGGCAGATCTAATTGTCCGCCCATTTCTCAAACGAGCCAAGACAGTGAATGTTATTTTGAACTTATTTCTGGTTATCAACTTTCCAATATTTTAGTGCAGTAGTAGATGTAATTTTACTTACAGACAAAGGTCATCAACAACCAGGTAAACGTTTTGATGAATATACCTTTCAGAGACCTTTTGCTCGTAAAACCTAATAGAAGTTAGTTTTTATTTCCTCTAGGTTGAAGCAGTTCATATCCTCTGTGAAAAAGACCAAGACCCTTTTTTCATAAAAGCGCAGAATTTGGAACAAGATTGGAAGCTGGAATTCAACACCTTAGGTCGACGCATGCGCTATAAAGATTCCCTTGAATTTGCTTCGAAACATTTGATTCGAAAAAACGCAATGGTTTTGAACGCTGATTGTTATGTACATAGAGGATTTGAAAGACTGGACGAAAGTATCTTGAGTAGGAAAACAATGTACGCCCTTACCAGGCATGAAAGTGCGGAAAATATACGTCTCTGCAATGCGAGAGATTTTTGTGGACCAATGTCCAAATATATTGGATCTCACGATGGATTTCTGTTCAGACTTCTTGCACCAGTTTCCCCACGGTTATTGGAAAAGATCGACTATCGTCCAAACATTGCAGGCATTGAGCGAGTTTTGATTTTCAACTTCAGAAAATATGGAGGTTTTAGAGTCAAAAATCCCTGTAAAATCCTGCATATTGTTCATCATCACTGCAGCAGGCTGAGAAACAAGACAGAGAGACATATCCAAGGTCAACGAATTGATCGCTTTCTTAATATAACGACTGGGCGGCAAGGGAAAGTTGTTATGGCGCAGTTTTCTGGTTTATAAGGCGTTTTGGGGGTTTCATTAAAGGAAACTCTGAGTTACACAACAGCCAATAATATCACAGAGAAATACCAGTGAAAACCCGTAGAAAACTCACGTGACCGGCACTAAGCACGGGACACGCCTTATCATGTGGCATGTCGTTTCCGTTTTGCATCTGAGTGGTTGAAATGACGCAAGAACTTCTTTGAACCTCTGTAACACTGTGGCCAAGCCGAGTATCTGAGGATAAAAAGTTTTGTTCTTGCACGTCTACCATCGTAGACAAAGTTTCATATCCCTGGGTACTCAATCCTACTAAACCCTAAGCAAAAAAGCCCATCAATCTTCTAGTATCTGATTATCAAACTCGTAAAAATCGATTATTCATTTTTACTTATAAATTCATTGTTATGATTACATGTACACAAGTTTCTCAATCACGGGTTCTGGTGTAAATACATACTGCGCGATATAATTCACAAAATGAGAGTTACTGTTTTAAAACATGGGTTTATGAACTGCAATCCCTATGTAAACATTAACAAAACCATAATATGAAAAAAACCAACAATTTTTTTTATTAAATATATCATTTTAGTAAGAACGAAAATTTTATGCCCTGTTCACCAAGTTAGGGGCCAATTTACATCAAACAGAATGGTAAACACAAAGTAAATTGAACCATGAAACACCAGTTGAAAAGCCACAATTTCAAATGACCTATATCAGTTAAAATTGATTCAAATTCAGCTCTATTAGCAGCTCAACATGAGAGATTTGTGTCTTGTGTGATATCTAGGTGATCCTGGGCTTGGCCAGCTGGAAAAAAAGAGACTCACATCAGTACAGTGTTGCAAATGGTGAAATACCAGGAGGGCAAGACGTGTTGGTGTGACAGGAGATGTAATGTCAAAGAGAGGGATTGGGGAGAGAAAAGGAGCTGTGAGGGGTGAGAGTAGAAGCTAGAAGGCGGGGAGGGGTGGGAAGGGATGATTGTGGTAAAGAGCAAAGGAGGAACAGGTTGGAGGTAGGGATTAAGAGTTAAACACAGGTGGTGAAAATGTGGAGGGAGAAATGGAGGAACAGCAGGTAAGATAAGGAAAGAGATGGATGGGCAAAAAGGAAGATATTGCAGAGGGAGACGTAAAGGAATGCTGGAGGAAATGGGAGTTGAGAAAAGTGGTGGGGAGGATTGGATGGTAAGAATGATAGAAAAGAGACTAAAGTTGTAAGTTAGAAAGGTCAGGGCAGAGAGTAAAATGAAGCAATGCAACAAGGATCAGGATAAGTAGGGGAGGCAAAAAAGATGAGTGGGAAGGGGGGATGAGAGAAGAAATGAGGCCTGGGTCAGGGCAGGCACCAGAGAGGAACAACTGAGGGTGGTGAAAGGAAAGGCAAAGGAAGCTGGAATTGATATGGAGGAATGTCAGAGGGAGGTATGGGGCTATGAAGGAAGTAATAGTAATTTACTGGACAAGAAGAAAACGAAAAAAAACAATACTACCTTTCTTGTGTTGCCTCAGAATAAGACATAACCAGTTTCCTCCATTCTTTGATATGAGGATATTTTGCAGGATCAATTGTGGTCTGACCAATGGCAATTAACACATCAAGGTCAAGTTTACTTGGCTGCAAACTAAAACAATGTCATGCAGTCAAAATATTGTAGGTCAGTGCTATGGGAGAGGGGGAAGGTTGTGTGTTTATGATAAGATCCATAATTTAAAGAATAAAATTGTTTTTTGTTTTAATTGTGTATAGACTTCTATGACATGCTGGTTATAAGTACTAGTCCTTGTCTTAAGCAACAAGCCTGCGCTAAGCTCTCAGAGACAAGCAAAACGAAAGCAGGCAAATGTTGATGGGAGTGTCATTCTGCTGGCTGCCATGACAACACCTGACAACTGCCAAGAATCGTTTGTGCACTATTTCCCTCATCTATATGGATGAACAATCTGGAACAGTCATATAAAGCAATGCTTCCCACAGGCGAGCTGCAATTTAATCAATTGTACAGAAGGAGCTTAAAAACAAAGAAGGCTTCATCAGGATTTGAACCTGTGCCTCCTTGATACAAGTTGGGCACAACTACCAACTGAGCTACAAATCACATATTGGGAGCACAGCACATTTTTAGAGGGTTCCTCTTTACCTGCTAATGCTGAAACAGGTTACTAACCCACTTACCCCTGGATGAAAATGCTGAGGCTCTTATTTCCTGAACCAACCACATTGCCAGATCTCCCTGACTTTGCATGCTCCGCATTTCTTTCTCCTGGCACTTTAAAACAGTTCTGCTCCAGAACACTAGACACTCTAGAATCATCATTTCTTAATCTTTGATCTTCACATGTTGTATTCTCAAACACTTCAATTGGAGACCCGTTCACTACCGATGACTCCAAATCAGTTGAATTAAAATCCTTTGGAATTTCCATTTTGTGTTTTGTTGGCATGACTCGGTTTTTCTTGCCTGTTTGCTCAGTATCAGAAACATCTGCATTTCTGCTCTTCAAGACTTCACCATAATTGCCAGTTTCTTGTTCTTGTAGACTGTATACCAGCTTTTTCTTGCACACAATGTCCTCTGCAATGTCTCTTTCATCTTTTTGGTCACTCAACTGAGTAGAATGGCTTCTGTCTAAGAAATATTTATCTGAATTTTCTGCAAATGAATTATTGGATGTAGGTGGCTTTGTCTTAACTTCTTCTTGATGAAGACAAAGTGTTTCTAAGTCTTTTCCCAACATTTCCGTTGTTGGCTTATAAAGCTTATCTTTCATGATTTCTTGTGGAAACAACCTCGAGACTAAACCATTCCCATCCTTTCCACTTGAAAATTTCTCCACAATATGCTGTTCTTTGGAATTTTCTGGTTTGCTTTCCACTGTAGCATCCTCCAGCTCAAAATCTAATTTTTCTGGTTCCATCTCTGACTCTGGGAAAATTTCTTTCCTGGACAACAAGGGGGAACTGTCACAGCAATCCAACAAGTTCTTTTCAGTACAACAGTCAACATCACTTGCAAAGGCTTTTTGATCTTCCAAACCACTGTCAGACAAAAGAACACTACTTTGTCTTGACTCTGGAGTTTTTAACTCTCTGCATACATTCTTAACAGTTCTGACTCTCTGAGGTGTAACAGATAATCTGCTTAAAACAATCTTCTCCTTCCTGTTGGCCAGATAATCTTCAAGTTTTGTCAGACCCTGAGGACTTGCCAAGTCAGCATAACAGCCAAGAAATGCCCAATATTCTGTCCAAGGTACACTCTCACAATGAGCAAGTGCTCTTGAAATTAAAAAAGTAACCATTCAGGACAATAACATAATAATTATTGACAAGAGAGTAACTTTCTGTGAAGTCTTAGAAGCAAACCAGGTTTGCATGGGTTTGCCTGCATGTGACCAAATTGTGATTAATTTCAATTAAAGGTCTGATTAGTTGAGAAAGCAACTGGTGTGATTTTTCTGAACCAATCACCAAACCTGATGCAACCTCTGATTTCTTTACTAGTCAAGTGAAAATTTCTTGACTATGGCTATTGTGATAACCTTGGTTTGGATTTAATAACACATGACTAAAATCTGCTTGATATAGCAAAAATAAATCAGACTATCAGAGTCTGCACAGGCTCACTGGTCTATTTTCACAGCAAAAACAAACCAACAGTTTACCTTCCAATTCTTTCTGCACCACGACTGTCATCTTTCCTCTTTATCTGAATGTAGCTGTTCCACTTCTCCTTCTTTGGTGGAGTTTTCCAAGTACAGTAGAACTCTGCAGCCTAAAATAAGCAAAAAATGTACAGAAGAGTGTTTAACATAAATTCAGGGGTGCAGCCAAGACTTCTCAAAAGGGAGTCACACTGAGTCAAACAGAGGGTACTAACAGATTTTCATTTGACCACCACACCATTTTATACTTAATGAACCAAAAAAAGGCTTACAAAGGAGGGGAGGGGGTCATGGGCACCCTAGGCTCCCCCCAGTTATGCCCATGTGTAATCTGTGGTGAGCCTGGGGCAAACATTCCACATGAAGATAACAGTCGTGAGGGGGTTGAGATTCTGGGCAGGGGCGTGTCAACTGATTCTCCAAATCCTGACCCTATTTCTGACAAACCATGTCATTTTCCACACTGATTTTCAAAACTGACTTCTAAAATCCACACCTGTTTTTAGATTTGGCATCTAAGAGTTCATTGGGTTTTCTAAAGTAACTAAGCTTAGCATCAGTGCGAAGGTCAAGAATTGGTACAATTTCTTCCAAAATTTATGATATATTTTGGCTATTTCTACTTCTCTTGTATTCATTTTGAGCAAGAAATGCATAGTCAACATCTTGACCCATTGTTCATACCAAACCAGATCAAAAAACCACACCCATTAAGGGGCTGAGGAACCCCTATGTAATAAAAACTAAGGCAGTACCATTTTGTGGTCAAATGCTTCAGCAAATGAAATACCAAGAACTCAGTAGCAAACTAAGCCATACTCAAGGTTCTGGATTAATATCAGTATCTGGGCAACTACCCACCTACCCCTCCTCTAACCCAACATTAACCCTACCTTGTTATCAATTGACTGTTGTTGAGTTAGGGGAGGGGTAGGTGGGCATTTGCCCAGATACTGATATTGATCCAAGGTTCCTAAGTAACATGCCACCTGCATTCTGCATTGTACTTTATATACACAACTTGTAAAGGGCTGTAGGTTCCAATAACTACCTTTGATGGGGACATTGGTCCAGCATATGCCCTCACTGTAATTGGTAACTCTCCAGGGCTGTTCCTGTGTTTCCAGTTTTTAAGGGGGCTTCCTGGCTGTGCCCCTTCATTGTTCACTTTATCACCTGTGATCTCTGGTGACCAAGGCTCCTCAATCCAGGAAGAAGTTGAATTATCCATTGAACCCAACAATGGCACAAAGAAATTGTCTGCAAACAGGACACATACAAATCAACTATTGAAAAAATTAGAATCTTAACATAGGAAATAGTGGTTGAGAGTAAATGGAGAAACACAGCAGTCAAAGAAAGAAATTATCCTAGGGATATAACATGAAGAGAAACAGAGGGCAGAAATTTAGGCCTTGTATCATTATTCCCCTTCATCCATCTTGTTAGACGTCTTATCCCAATTTCTCCTTGCACTAAATCCTTGGGGTATCTATCGCCCTAACCCCTTGTATATTCTGTCCCCCCTCTCTGTTATTCCCTTTCCAATTCCCTTGAGAACAGTATATAGCTACATTGTCAGTGTGAGGCCCTCTTATCAATGTAAGACACATCTCACAAGTAATTTTCAAGTGGTATCCAGAGTTCTCCCTTATTTTAAGCATGACAGGTAAAATAAATTTTTGAACCAGTAAAACAATCCTTTTACTTATTGAATTTCAAGAATTCCAAGCAATTTTAAAGGGTAATAAGAGGTACTACAGGTGGTAAATGTTACCGGTTACTGCCTGAGAAGGAGAACACTGGGTATCACAACTGTGTTGGCCTATCTTTATCCAAAGTCTAACAAATCAAGATGGCAAGCAGTTTGTATAAGAAACACATCACAACAGGTAAAGGTGACAAAAATACTTTCAAATACAAAATGAATGACTATGCACAATTTTGACTTTTATACCTTCAAGGAAGCTTTTCATCTGATTTTTCAAATCAGGACTTGCATTTGAACACCTTGAGCAAATCACCTGAAAGTATTTGATCAAACTATGTGAATGTCTACATATGTAAAAGTACTAAAGTCCTAAACTATAGTAAAAAAGTTTGAATTAAGACAAATAATAGGTAGAGAGGAACTTAGTATGCAAATATTCATGTCAAATGTTTTTCTGGTCAAAAAAATTATGGAGGCATGATGTTTGTTAGCAATAATCATAACCAGTCTGTTTGTCAGCTATTAATCTTTTAACTCTTGTGAGTGACCAAGAGAGAATTTCTCCTTATGAAATCAAAACAGTAGAAAGCAGACAAGAGATGAGAATGAAGAAATTATCAATAAATGGATTATTTGTTGATCCAATACCAAATTCTCCAAACTTACATCATAGGAATTGTGTGGCAGACAGTAAGGAGAATTACTAATGAGATCTTGGGAGTGAAAGGGTTAACACACATATTTTTTTAAAGAGGATTGTCAAATATTTGTCAAAAAATAGTTCACAGCTAGCATGATGAGGTGTTTTATTTCAACCAAACACTCATCAGGTGAATAGAATTTTACAATAAGCTCAATAAGCATTCAGGGACTGCGCAGAGGGAGGGGCTGAGGGGGCTTTTGCCCCCTCCCCCCACTATTTTGCAAAAATAAAAATAAATTAAACAAAAAATAATTTAACAAAAATGACAGAGCCAAAAATAGCCCCCCCCCCTCAAAAATTTGCTGCGCAGTCCCTGGCATTTGTGTTTAGAAAGTCCTACTTACTAAGTCATTCTCATTGAATATCTTACCTCAGCTGGAGTTTCACCATATTTGTTTTTTTGTTGGATGTTTGTTAGAGGATGAGAAACAAGATATTCAACAATGTCAGGAAAACCAAACTTGCTGGCAAAATGTAACGGTGTTTCCAAGTTCTGTGAAACAAGATAAATTGAATGGTCAAGAAATCTTTAAATGGCTATTTGGTACAGACTGTGTAGGGGAAACATTGGCCTAACAGTCAACACTCTCTTTCCCAGTCCACAACACAGTTTCACCTTAGATTACAAGACAATATTTAAAAATATCAATTAGGGGTTTATCATTTAATCCAATGCTAAATTCTCAGTTCTAAAATCAATAACTAAGTCTGAGAGTGGTTATGGCTTTCACAAGCCAGGACTGAAAACAAGGGTGGACTCAACTCTGATCTGGAGAGCAGATTGACTCACCCCCATATAAGAATTCTGATGAAAAGCACCCCTCCTCCCTTGGAGCTCTTTCACAGGATACCTCATTTTTAACCCTTCACCTCCTAAGATCTCATTAGTAATTCTCCTTACTATCTCCTATACAGTTATTGTAATGTTAGTTTGGAGAATTTGGTATTGGATCATCTTATAATCCCCTAAATGATATTTTCCTTTATTCTCATAACTTGTGTGCTTGATATTGTTTTGATATTGTAAGGAGAAATTCTGTCTTGGTCACTCATGGGAGTTAAAGGGTTAAGCACCCTCTCTCTAACCAGGAATAAATGGTCTCAGAAACCTGTCTGGGAAGTGGGACAAAATCCTGAGGGCTACCTGTAGTGGAGTAAAATGCCAAGATTACCACCCTGTTAGGGAAAAGAATTTGCACCCCATAAGTTGAAAGGCTGACATCTCATTCCCCCATCCCTCTTCCTCCCTCCCTTAACAGCCTCCCTGTAATTACCACCAAATCCCCGGGAATTCTGAAGGAAGTGTTGCAGCTACATACCCCTTTGTCTGGTGTGTTTAAGTACATGTCCACAAAAAATTCTCTCCTTTTGCTGTTCTTGGCTGTCTTTATCTCATGGTTCAATAGCACATCCAAGAACGATTCACTCTCTAAAGTTTCAACAATAGACTGACACATCTCTTTTCTGTTATTTTTCACTGCTACATGAAGAGCATTATAACGGAATCCTTCTTGTAAAATCACTGGAGTATCACCTGGTCCAATTAGATATCTGGGATTAGTCATAACAATTTCTTGAAATTCTTCACTCGAGCCTCGTTCGATGACAGCACGAAATTTGACTATTTCTTGCGGTGTTGGAGTTTTGAAATTGCTCACAGGATCTCTAGGAACAAATGAAGTATACGTTACACCTGAAGATATCTCTTGATCTTTGAAGTGCGATCGGGAGAACAATTCGGCCTCCTGTTTACTTTTAAAGCTTTTAAAACGAGAACCTTTTACTTTCTTGACCATCTTCAGTGCCTCGTCTTTACTCGTAAAAACAGCTGGAATGGCTGGCGATGCACTTTCAGATAAAGAAGAATCCACATTGAAACAAACCCCGTAAAAGATCGCTGGGCTTTCTGTTAGACTTGGAGCGTTGTGCGTCCGATCATCACTTTCTGCAATTTGACTCTCTCTGACTTCAAAGTTCGACCCAAAGTTCTCCTTGTTTTCGAGACTGCTATCGACATTGTCACAACCCAGAGCTCTGGATAGCTTTTTTTCAAATAGTCGTCTAGTGTTTGGAGTAATAGGTCCAGGTGTTAAACCCAAGGACTTCAATTCATTCATCAACTCCACATCAGAGAGATCTTCCACAGCTCTTCCCGCCATCTTGTTTATTCCAGAATCCAGACCTAGGAGACCTAGGACCGAGGGAATAGTATGGGCGGCCGTCACCACCAAAAATACAAGGATGTCAAATAGATCAGCAAATACATAGATGGCTTAAGGATCAGTTGCAGGATAGCATAGCTAATAAAGGAATGGCATGGCCAAATTATAGACAGTCTAGTTTTCCTTAGTGAAACAGAACACCCTAAACATGAATAGTTTAGCCAAATGAGAAACGGTCTAGTAGCCCATGTTGAGTTGGAACATGAGATTGTGAAATGGACTAGCTCAATTACGAATAGCTTAGCACTCATTTGCAATACAGTACTCAAACGGTGTAGCGTTGCGTTAAACGGTTCAGGGTAACGTCGAGTAGTACAGCCTACGCACAAACGGTGTAGCGTTGCGTCAAATGGCTCAGCGTAATGTAGAATGGTACAGCGTACACACATATGGTGTAGCGCTGCGGGAAATGGCTCAGCGTAATGTCGAATGGTACAGCGTACATAAAAACAGTGTAACGTTGTGTGAAATGGCTCAGGGTAATGTCGAATGGTACAGCGTACATACAAACAGTGTAGCGTTGCGTGAAATGGCTTAGCGTAATGTCGAATGGTGCAGCGTACATACAAACAGTGTAGCGTTGCGTGAAATGGCTTAGCGTAATGTCGAATGGTGCAGCGTACATACAAACAGTGTAGCGTTGCGTGAAGTGGCTTAGCATAATGTCGAATGGTACAGCGTACACACAAATGGTGTAGCGTTGCGTGAAATGGCTCAGCGTAATGTAGAATGGTACAGCGTAGACACAAATAGTGTAGCGTTAGGTCGAATAGCTTTGCAAAACATCAGACGCTCTATCTGAACATTAAATTGCTTAGTATTACTTGAAATATTTCGATGTTGTGGCGAATCGTCGTGGCGTGACGTGAAGGCTATGCCACTCCTTTATTAGCTATGCTATCCTGCAACTGATCCTTAAGCCATCTGTGTATTAGCTGATCTATACGACATCCTTGTATTTTTGGTGGTGACGGCCGCCAAGGCATCTCGCCGAAACCACCAAAAATACAAACCGCAAATGGAACAGCGATCTGCTGGGGGCATGACGTCATCGAATGTGAAGACTGACACGAAACCATTATATGGCGTAGCCGCTGGGGTGTCTACAAAACGAAGACCGAAGACCGAAGACCGAAGACCGAAAAACGAAGACCGAAAAACGAAGACCGAAAAACGAAGACCCTAATTTTTTTGCCCGAATAAGGCACGGACAGTTAAAAAACTAACCCAAAGCGTTCCTCAGCACCAACCGATGTGAAATTAACAGGGGTCTTCGTTTTGTAGAAAAGCCCCCCTAAATCTACAAAACGAAGACCGAAGACCGAAGACCGAAGACCGAAGACCGAAGACCGAAGACCGAAAAACGAAGACCCTAATTTTTTTGCCCGAATAAGGCACGGACAGTTAAAAAACTAACCCAAAGCGTTCCTCAGCACAAACCGATGTGAAATTAATGTGACGCCAATTGACGCGAAATAACTGCGGCTTTTGTTTTCCGTTTAAAAAGAACCGTGTGGATCTAAAAAGTAAAGACCGTTGCTAAAACTGTTTGCGAGTAAACAAATAATTTAAAGCACTAAGGAAGACCGGGAGCGTTATTTGTTCTTATTTGGGTCATAATTGAATGTCTTCATTTGAAAAACTCTTTTTAGTTGGAACTCTTGTTGCTCTCACTTGACTTGTAAATTTCTCACTTTTTAGTCCGGAACCCGAAAAAAGGTAATTTACATTTTACCGGAAGTACAAACTTTCAGAGCAATTAACTGACACAAGCCAAACATTTCTGGAGAATAAAAAAACACAAATGAAACAATTTTTAAAATTTCTAAACAGACAAATACCTTTTCTCTGCAAGCTATTGACGTCAACTTTAGTGCCAACACGTACAACGGAACTTTTTGCCGGCTGATTGCACTCTACAGACATAAAGCTCATGAAATCTAGCCGCTTTTCACCAACCATAAATGATTGACAGTTCTCGCCTTTTTGCGTTTTGCATTTTGGCAAAAGCCTGACTTACCGCCGGCCTGATTATTTCGCTCTTCTTTGGTTGAATTGCGGTCATATCAAAATCTACAAAACGAAGACCGAAGACCGAAGACCCTAATTTTTTTTGCCCGAATAAGGCACGGACAGTTAAAAAAACTAACCCAAAGCGTTCCTCAGCACCAACCGATGTGAAATTAACAGGAGTCTTCGTTTTGTAGACACCCCAGCGGCTACGCCATATAATGGTTTCGTGTCAGTCTTCACATTCGATGACGTCATGCCCCCAGCAGATCGCTGTTCCATTTGCGGTTTGTATTTTTGGTGGTTTCGGCGAGATGCCTTGGCGGCCGTCACCACCAAAAATACAAGGATGTCGTATAGATCAGCTAATACACAGATGGCTTAAGGATCAGTTGCAGGATAGCATAGCTAATAAAGGAGTGGCATAGCCTTCACGTCACGCCACGACGATTCGCCACAACATCGAAATATTTCAAGTAATACTAAGCAATTTAATGTTCAGATAGAGCGTCTGATGTTTTGCAAAGCTATTCGACCTAACGCTACACTATTTGTGTCTACGCTGTACCATTCTACATTACGCTGAGCCATTTCACGCAACGCTACACCATTTGTGTGTACGCTGTACCATTCGACATTATGCTAAGCCACTTCACGCAACGCTACACTGTTTGTATGTACGCTGCACCATTCGACATTACGCTAAGCCATTTCACGCAACGCTACACTGTTTGTATGTACGCTGCACCATTCGACATTACGCTAAGCCATTTCACGCAACGCTACACTGTTTGTATGTACGCTGTACCATTCGACATTACCCTGAGCCATTTCACACAACGTTACACTGTTTTTATGTACGCTGTACCATTCGACATTACGCTGAGCCATTTCCCGCAGCGCTACACCATATGTGTGTACGCTGTACCATTCTACATTACGCTGAGCCATTTGACGCAACGCTACACCGTTTGTGCGTAGGCTGTACTACTCGACGTTACCCTGAACCGTTTAACGCAACGCTACACCGTTTGAGTACTGTATTGCAAATGAGTGCTAAGCTATTCGTAATTGAGCTAGTCCATTTCACAATCTCATGTTCCAACTCAACATGGGCTACTAGACCGTTTCTCATTTGGCTAAACTATTCATGTTTAGGGTGTTCTGTTTCACTAAGGAAAACTAGACTGTCTATAATTTGGCCATGCCATTCCTTTATTAGCTATGCTATCCTGCAACTGATCCTTAAGCCATCTATGTATTTGCTGATCTATTTGACATCCTTGTATTTTTGGTGGTGACGGCCGCCCATAGAATAGATCTATATCCCAATCTCTCGCGGACCACGCAAAGGGAAACCAAAAGCTTTCGGTGGGTAAATCTGTGGTGAGAAAGTTAAATTTTAACTGACGGTGCTTTCCCCTCTAAAAATGGTAAGGATAGAGCCCCTGTGAACGAAGTTGAGGTTACCTCATTTGTATAACATGATTATGGGACTTCCCCTTTTCTCCATGGGGTGGGGCAGTTTGGCACAAGTCTTATTTTCGTTCAGGGCAGGGCAAACACCACCCTACCGCTATCCAACCGGCGTACGTACAAGGTGCTCTTCAGCAACTAGCTGACGTAATCTGTCTTAATTTCTTATTCCAACGATCCCAAAATAGAAGCTTCTCTCCCAATAATCCCTCAAAATCTCAACTCGAATCAGAGAAGACCTAAGAGTTCCTGAAGATGGGTACAAAAAGCCAGCTGCGTTTTCAAAGAAATCGGTTGAATAATTGTAATGGACATGGTAAAATCTCCCCCTTCATCGAAATACGAAAGGAAAAAACTTCTCCGAGATACCGAAAAGTTTGAGACGATAAAAGTAAATGACCGCTTTATCATATTTAAGGAAAGTTACTTTGAATTCGCTGGAATCAGCGGAAACTTTGCCTCAGCGAAGCTGGGTTAGAAACAGATCTTAAATCACGATTCAAGAACTATTAAGGGTGACACTGACATACAGCTCCTTTTTTCTCTTTTTTCCCCTTTTTATCTATTGGATTAAAAGCATGAGAAATGGTAACCTCTCAGTTTGACATAATGGAAAATAAATACTTCTCCTTACTAACCATGATTAGGATAACACTTTTAAGATATACAATTTAGCAATGAATATAAGACCATTCGCAAAAATAAAGAAACGATTGCATTGAATTTATAAAAAGGGAAAATCAATAATTCAAGCTATAGCAAAAAGGAAAACTTAAATTATGTTTTAATCATATCTTTATTTGGAATTTCCTCATAATTTTCTGTCACACTAATGACGACTGTGTATTTTTATAAAACCGGAATTCACTCGTAACCTCGGGAACGGGAGGAGATAAACTTCTTAAACACTCCCAGAGCATAAAATATTTCTTAAGGGGAAGAGGTTAGAGATTTATTTTTGTCACAACGTCACGGCGTGGCTGGTAGTTACGTTTCTAGAATGAGTTGCGGCACTGGGCGGCCCACGCACTGAAGTGCAAGAGATCAAAACAGCTTTTACCCTCTACTTCTCCTCTGTTGCCCACAAAAAGCATGAAAAAAATCTACATATTATATATGTAAGATCAACATCTGCGTTTCATCTTCAAAGGATACGCAATGCCTACATCCTAAAATGGAAAAATCCCGACTTTAGGATAAATAAAAGTCGAAGAGCCGAATCATGCTGGTATCAAGTGTTCGGGAATATTCGCGTCCTATTCGCCTGTTCGGCTATTGTTCATTAAGGCTTACGTCATAGCTCACAATAACTATTTGCTTCGCTTGCACTTCTTACAGTTAAGAGACGTGAAAATATTTACGGGACTTTCTGTTTTGTCATCGTCCGGGTAATTCTAATAAATCCCGAACGGTTGTGTAACACCAGAAGTAAAGAAATGGCATACAGTTCACACGAAAACGAAACTGATCTCGGTGATTCTACAAATGACTGCGACAACACATGCGAAGTTATTTCGTTGCCTTCGGAGTCTGAATTTTCCGCCGTTATTTTTAACAACGTCTCCGAATGCTATCCGCCCGACAGAGATATAGAATGTCGATATACGATAAAAACTTCGGTTAAACCACACTCCAGGGATTGGATTGGGTTGTTCAAAGTTGGATGGCAATCTTCTCGCGAACACTACACGTACGAATGGTCGCCAAAGCCAAATATTCAAAATGGCGAACAAGGAAAACCATTGGTAAACAAGGTTACTTTTCGTCTGAGGTATTTGCCGAAGGCTGACGAAGAGTTTTATCAGTTCTGCTATGTCACCTATGCAGGAGATGTAAGAGGGGCAAGTGTTCCCTTTCAGATTAAAACCAAACCCGCGATGGAACAAGTAGAGCTCGAGTGTTGCGAAATGGAAGATGACGAGGGTACATCAATTATGGTTGTCAAGAACAAAACGGCTATTTTGGAAGAATCGCTTGTACGCGCTTTGGAAGAGGTTTCTGCTTTGAAAGCATCTAAAGAAGCAACGCTAGCAGATTTCCATAAGGCGAATGAGAAAGTGATGGAGTTAGAATTGCAGAAAGCAGATTTGACATCCGGTTTGAAAGAAATCGAGAAAAAAGCGTCAAGCTTGGAGCAAACTTATGCTCAGACCAACATCGCTTTGGAAGAAGCGCAAGAAAGGAACAGAGCGCTTGAAAGTACAATCAACGATCTGAAGACAATAGAGGAAAATTCAAACAGGAAGATTGTGGAATTGACGAAGATTGTCGAGGAAGAACGTGCGCAGAGCTCTCAAGTGGAGAAAAACACGGAAAAATTAGAAGTGGAGAGGAAACAATACTTAGAGAGTATGACCGCCGATCGCCAGATGATTGAAAAACTACAGAACGACTTGAAAAACAAAGATGAAGAAATCAATGCATTGAAGGCTCGTTTGACAGAGTTCAAAACAAGGGCAAAGTCTGAATGCACAGAATTAAAGGAGAAGTTGGAGAAAGCAAACAGTGCAAATGGAAGACTAGATGAGAAGCTGTTACAGATGACAGAGGAGAACGGTGTCCTTAAGAGAAAACTTGAAGAAGATTCTGAGCGTCTGACCAAAAAAGTGCGAGAATTGAATGTTGAGTTGAAGAATAAACAAACTGAACTGGAAAGAGCAAGAGAGGAAGTTGGAAACTGCAAGCAAATGATTGAGGAAGTGGAAAGAGCCAAAGCAGAAATATTAAGGGATGCAACACATGAAGCAGAATTGCTAGGCAACACAATGGAAAAGTTTCAAGGAGATGTAAAAGAAAAGCAAGAGCTCATCCATCAACTTGAGTGTGAACTGGAAGATGCTAACTCCCAGCTTGCTCAGGAAAAAGGCAAGGTTACTGCTTTGGAGGAAGACTACGAGTCTGTAATCAGAGCTCTGCATGACCAACTGGAAGGAGAGAAGGCCTTAAATCAATCCCTGTGTTCTCAGTCTGATCGCAACCTAGCCAGTCTCCAGGCTCAAGTACAAAAGCAGCTAGAGGCCAACATGGAACTGAGTCAGCAGCTCGAGGGAAAAAATGCTGAAATGAGGGGGCTGTGTGAAGAGCTGGATCACTGCAAGAAGCAGCTGCAATCTGCTGAGGAGAAGGCCCAAATAACTTCAGTCAAACTAAGTTCTGTCAGTGCTGAAGTCAGTGCACTAAAGATAGATAAGGAGACTCTCCAGACAACATTATCAGATACTCAAGGGGCAAGTGTGCAATCAACCAGAAACTCGGCTGCTTCCATGCATGCACTCAAGACTGCTCACTCTCATCTGGAAAAGAAATACTTGAAAGTAAAAAAGGAGATGGATGAAATGTGGAGGGAAAGAAATGAGCTTAAGAGGACCATTGCAAGTTTCCAAGGAAGTGTCCCATCAGATGACCTGTGTCTTCAACTCGAAGAACTGAGGGCAAACAATGAAGATTTGCGCATGAGACTCAAGATGGGAGAAGAAGCATTCAAGGGAAAATTTGTGGAGTGCCACAGATTGCAAGCGCAGTTGAACAAACAAATGAAGGGCTCAACAATGCAATTGTCAGAAGATAACTCACCACCAGAGATGCAGACTCAGGTTATCATGCTGCAGAAGGCTTTGGAGGAGGAAAGAAAAGCATTAGAGAGAGAAAAAAATACAGTGTCACAGAAGAATGAGCAAATACATCAGGTATGTTGTTGTTGTTCTCACCAATGTTATTGATAACAAATTTCTCCTCACTAACTGTAGTGTGGAAGAATTCCTTAATATGCAAGACCTGTATAAACCAAGTGATAAGAAGTCTATTTAATATTTCCCTAAATAAGCTAACAGTTCTGAATAATATTTACAAGTGATAGGCAAAAGAAAAATTTAAGATGAGATGATTTCAAAGGAATAATATTTTAAAGGTGTTCAAAGTTAAGGTTAGAAATGAACACATGTTGACAAATTGAGTGGGTGTTTAAGTTATTGATAAAGGTTCTTTTCACTCATTGGTGGCAAGTGATGTAAGAGTAATTTAATTTGTTGTTGACTCAGCAAATGTTTTTGCTAAATAAGCTTTAATCACCAGATTTACATCTAGGTTTAGCCCCTAAGAAGAAGGAAACTATTATTTTGCTTTTCTCACACAACAAGAATTCATCTTTAATTCTGAAAGATCAAGAATCCTCATGTGGTATTTTGTTAGAGAGAATTCTAAGCCAGACTCTCAGAAATGTTGATAAACCAATTTTTTTCTTATCTACTTTAAACTGATTTTTAAACAGAATGGAAAGACTAGTGATTACTACAACTGTTATTTATAAGAGGATGGTTCCTATTTTTTGCTGATGATCTCATATCTCTCAAGCAGGCTGAAATAATGTGACTTCATTTACCCACTGTGATCTTTGTTCAGTTATTCCTGAGATAGACATACATCTTACTAGATTACATGATAAGCATCCTTTTGATTAGTAGCTTTTAAGGCAGGGTTTTTTTTCCCCATTTAACTGTCACATCAATGAATATATTGTCTGAGCAAAGTGTAATGTTCTCTTTACTTCCTATTCAAAAGCATACTGTCTTATTTTTTAAGTTTGTTTTATTGCTATCCTAGTTTAGTTATTAGTTTCCCCTTGCAATATTAGTGGGGTCATGAAAATAAAGGAAATGATTGCCAGTGAAATACATTCTTTATCTATAAACAGGTCCTCCTTATTAGTACCCTACGAAAAACATTATGATTTATAGAGCATGTATCCTGATGTTAGAGTGTAAAGGGTAAATGCTGAATTAGAGTCCTCAGTCCTCTTGGTGAAAAGAACAATATCAGGGAAGATCATCCTTAACCTTTGAGTTATTTTATCAATTGTAATTTTCTTTCAACCAGTTGATGTTGGAGATTTCTGAGTTGAAAGTTCAAGTTCCAGGAATTGAATGTTCAGAGCTGCAGAAAACCAACCAGATTGAGCAAATCCCAGTTGTACAAGAACTGCTTGCAAAAGTGGCTGAGTTGGAGAGAATCTTGGAAGATGAAAAACAGCAAAAACAAAGTGTCATCCAAGAGATAGTTAACCTACAAGAGGAATTGAAAAGGAAGGATGAAGAGATACAAAATGCTGCAGAGAATCTTCAAAGCACACAAGAGGCACTCTCCAAAGAACAGGCAGAGAGAGAGACACTTGGTGAGGAGGCAAGAATGAAGATCCAGGAACTTGAGGCCAGTGAGAAGAAGCTTGTTCTGAAGAACAAAGAGCTCTCAAGAGAAGTGGAAAGATGGAAAAAAGAAGTTGACCTCTATGTAGAAGCAGAATCCAGACTGATGGAAAATAAATCTGAAGACACAGAAGTAACCACAGAACAACCACAACCTCAAGCAGCAGGAGAACAAACTCCTACATCAGGTATTATCACAATTCAACCCTTCAACCCTTTAGACTGACTAGCATATCATATCTTGTTATAGTATCATCCCTGAATCAAACAATGAGGCCACAAGAATAAATGAACTGATCACCAACTAAAGAAGCTCTTGATTTTTAAGTAGATTCTTTAGTCAGCACCTAGGAAACATAGATAACAGTATGGAGAATATGCATTCTGATGTTAGGGTGCAAAGGTATTTTGTGTGACTTAGTGTACGTCTTCATCAAAACAGTTCTAAGTTATTCTGGTTTGAGTTCATGGAAAGGTAATTGAAAAATGCAGAAGTAGATTCAAAAGAAAAACTGGTTTATTGTGACCAATTCTATTAAAAATTTCAGGTGAAAATTTCCTGATTGTGCTTTTCTTCAATGCATTGGTACTGATGTTGCTAAATAATGTCAAGTCCATCTTTTTTTTTTGTTTTTTTTTGGGACAACCAAGACAACCAAATGTATTAGCCTGATGAATCCACAAAATCTTGTGTCATTTTTCCATGCATAATCATTTTATAACAAAGTAAGTAATGAATTGCAAAGACAACAAAGAAATCTATGTACAACAACCTGGAAAACTTTTCAGTGCAGTACTAGGCCATGGCCACTCTAACATAGGTTTCTTCCAGCCTTACTTCATATCCTTGTGGCAATGTTTATACAAAGACCTTTCTTTGTTATGTTACCTTCCACAGTTCCTACCAACTTGCCAAAGCGTGGACCCTTGCATGGAATCATCAGTCGTATTATTCCTTCAGCACCAGTTCCAGGCACCCCTCAGCCTTGGGTTCTCGTCCAACACCAACCCGAACCAAGGCCTCAAAGCTCTCCAGTTGCGGTTCCTCCTCAGGCTTCTCCTCATGTCCCTTTTCAGGTCCCCCCTCAGGTCCCTATCCCATACCCTACTCAGTACCCTACTCAGATGCCCCTTTCTGCATCAGAGCCCCAGCATCCAACTTCCCCTCCTCCAAGTGCCCCTGCACTGACTGCAGCTTCTGCGCCTTCTGTTCTGGAGCCAGAAGTGCCACAATGTCCACAATGTCCGGTTTGTAAGGCTCTTTTGCCTCCAAGTATTAACAGAGATGAGCATGTTAATAGCCATTTCAAGGATTGAGTTTTTTTGGTATATTTTCAGGTACATTTAAGAAGCAATTAGCACTTACAATGATAATAATGATCAGTAGCTTTGAGCTAATTAAGAGCAGTATAACTTGTAGTAATGTGGACAACATTAGATAATGGTCAAACCATTGTATTCAGAGGTTGGTTAGTTTAGGGGGAGGGGGGTTGGATAAAACAGGGTACTGTTTAGATGAAAAACTATACTATACATGAGGATTGCAACACAACTGGTTGTGAGTTGTTCATAGCGAGGAAGGCCTAGCTGCTTTTTTCATTGTTTGATAGTAGTAAGCAATGGCTACCATATTCCTGGTTGAGCTCATGCTGCCAATCACAAATTTTTTTCTCCACAATGAATTTGTCAATCATGGAAAATCAGATCTGAGCATGTTGATGTCGCTGCACCCTGCAATGACTCTGATGTTATTCAAGGCAACCATGATGGCCTAAAGAAGGCAAAAAATGTAATGATGATTAGGCCAGGATATCCAAAAAAGAGAAGATAAACTAGGAACAAAAAAAAATGATCTTTTGTTATGATCCAGCTTTTCCCATTCACATGAAAACAATTAAATTTTATTTAAAATGATAATTGCCTAGTGTGACTTTTATGAGCTTGGGCAAACTTGGCAGTATTTGGATATAACTTCAAAGAGAATTAACCAGTAAATTTCTTTTGTTATTAGTTTTTGTACTACATAATGAGTATGTTATTTGAAACTGAGGTGAATGATTTCTTATTTTATTGCATTTAACCCACATAAATCAAGTTTTTTTTAAAGGGGTGTGTGAATTAGATATAAAACATTTCATCACTCCAAACTGAGAGGAAACATCAATAGATAGATTCAAACAGAGCACTCAAACAACTCTTCTGAGAAACTACAGGTGTATATACTAGACATGCAATTTACACAACCAACTTCAAGGTGGTTTCATTGAAAAGCTTGCTAATTGATAATTAATCATTGCATATACATTCAGTAAAGTGTGACTTTGTCCATTGTAGTCATGACAACTTTTTTTTTGTCCTAATTGTTTTCTGTGGCTCAACCATCACCATTTGTATCACTGACACAATCAGGGTATCTGACCTGAACTTCTTTAAAATGGAAGTTTTTAGCTTTGGACTTGAATAACTGTGTGAATCTCAAATATATCAGTTGTATCCAGCGTGTAATTTTCACCAATCCCTTAAGTTGTTTTATCAGTTATATAAAAAAAATTGCATGTTGAAAGTTGGGAACTTCAGCACAGATATTTTTGGCAATGTGGATATAAGTGGAAGGAGAATGCAAACTTCTCATGGCTTGCTTTTTTAATTAATAAATCAGTTGGAGAGGCCTAGTCTTAGCAGTTTGATGACACCCCCTGCCAAAAATAAATAGATAAACAATCTGCAGCTTGTGCAAGGGGAAAAAACCCTCAACTTTTAGTTGCCATTGACCCCTCAAAAATGTCTGTGTTAAAGCTCCTCAACACTAGTTCTGTAATCTGTCTGTTCTTTAAGAGTGATTACTTTTATGTGTCACTAAAAGGGCAAATAGTGTAAACAGTGTTTTGCCCTGTGAACACTACTGTGTGGAATTTTCTTCAGGGGTAGCCTTTGGGGGAAATTCCTTTGTTCATGGTGAGACTAACCACAAAATTAAGGGAAAAAAATTTACTCTAGTGTAAGAAAATACTGAGGTGAATATTGTAGAAACAAATTCAAGTTTCTGCACTCTATGCGATGATCCATAGGTGGGCTTTTGTAAGGGATGGCTCATAGGAAGTGATTTAATTTAGTAAATTGTTGAAGTGAATTTTTTAGTTAATATGTAGGCATGTAAGGAGGTCATGACTCAATTTTGTTTCAAAGTGCCTTGTATAACTCCAAAAGGACAAGGCAAAAATTGAAGGTGTGCATGGAAAAACTGTGCAACTTTGGAGACTGTTTAATTCTGTTTCTAAACTGTCCATTATTTCCTTGTGAAGTACAAGGAGAACTTGATGTGGCAGCAGTGTTTATTTCATGCATCTTTACTATTAGTAAAAAGTCTTTAATTAGTAACAGTCTTTAACAAAGCATGTGTGCATGAATTTAAGGTAAAGGCTATTTGCATTATATCTCAATTCTCACCAATCATGGCATACACATCTCTATTAATTTGACATAATGAGATTTTGAAGTCTTGAGTAATTTTTGGCTGGAACACAGATCTGAAACATATCTGTGCAATATTTGAAGATGTCAACCTCAGAACAGCTGCCCATGATAAAGATATCATGTGGACTAGTATATAAATAAGAATAAGTAATAACCTTAGTTGTCATGAATGCCACAATTGCTTTCTTTATGAGCAGATCACAACATTAATCATCTTTAGCCATCTCCATTACAAGGATGGCCCACTTGGGCTACACAGCATCTCAAGATGTGTTTGGCAGGTAGAAAGCCTCTCCCTGCAAATATCATTGTCTCACTCAACACACTAGCAACTTCCGGTTCTGTGGGTGTTGTGAAGATAACAAGAAACGGGGCTGTCCTGGTGTACCGGTACACGAGGGAATTCCTTTTGTTTTCATAACCATACATGGAGTTATGACGCAGTTCGTTAATGTTTCCTTCTTTTGTGTACCGGTATATACGAGGACACAACCCAAGAAACAGTCGGAAAGACTGTTACAAAAGTGTCATCTTGCAAACCTGGTGATCTAATTCAGGCCTCGATTTGCAACAATACTTTTGGGAAGGAGTGTCTCTACTTCTTACTTATTAGGTCTGGGAATAAAGGGTGGGTAGTATTCTAAAAGTGGGTCTGATTTCTCGAGAATGATGGTACTTTACCTTCTATAAATATTTACTAAGTAGCTTCAAGAGAAAACAGCTTCAGCAGCAGTAAGGCTTGTGAAAGTGAAACTGAAACTGCATACGTTGTCGGTGTTATCGAACAGAATTTGTAAATAGTATATTGAGTCGATATAAGCTGTATTTAGGGCATAATTTGTAATGTAATAATTTGGTTGCTCAGGGCATTTAAGTAATTGAGTGTATCCCTTGTACGTTTTGACTGACGATAGTTGCCAGTTTAGTTAACTAAGCCTTAAAAATGACCAGTGTTAAATTTCTCCTCACCATAATACTGCAAAATCATTTTTTAAAGATCACGAGAATTAAGGAAATAATTGCCAACTTAAGAAGCTTTAATGGTTAAACAAATTCTCCTTTTCAGAACCAAAGGAAATGTCTAGAAAAGAGTATGGAGAATATGAATATCGGTCTTAGTGTGTAAAGGGTTAACTTGTATACTGGCAGAGAAGAAAACGCTTTTTATAGTTATATTCTTTCCTTTGCTTTGTAGCCCTCTTGTCAACAGCTCTTTACGTAGATAGTGATCCAATGCTGTTTTGTTCTGCTATGATGAGTAGTTTCGTTATTGTTCCATCTGTTGTACTCAGCTAGATTTGTGATTCATTGCTCCACCTAATAATTTTATTAACCTACAAATAATAAACCTATTCCTGTGTACGCTACACGTAAATTAAAAAAAAATCTGATTAACCTGAACTTAGTTTGCGAGGTGACTTTGTTAAGCATGCTTAAGAGAGGAAACAAGCGAGGCGGTTTCTCCCGCGCTCCGGTCCTCGCGTATGTAATCATTAGACCCACTGCTGATAAGTGCAAACTCGCATCTGATTTGTAACTCTAGGGACTCTCGCAAACTTTCTTTGTAACTTCCAGCTCGTTTTGCGAAGAACTCAACCTCATCAGGAAAAGACAATGGGAGTGTTGAGCCCAAATGTGAAAGAAAAGAGCGAGGTTAAAATAGTGTAACAGTACACGATGAAAAGAGATGTCCCACAACACCAATGGGAGAGAGTGGGGTTAAGATGGATGTCAATGCCTTATGCCTCTTGGCAAGGGATCTTGTGGGTAATGAAGAATCCGGAGAAACTTTTAGGAATTTTTCAAAAGCGTTGTGTTCCGGCATGTTTATGTGCTCTCTATTCATATGCATAATATCCTTCAAGGTTCGCTGCAGATGAAATAAAATTAAACTGAACAAAAAAAGCCGATATCATCGTAATGCGGTTAGCGATCTGAAACGGTATGAGGCAATGCTGACACGTTTCCTCCGCGGAAAAAATCCCCGTGATTACAAGATTTTGTCATATCTTTTTCAAGTTTGTTAGTTTTTATAATAAGACATTTCAGAGTTGTTCGTTGTTGTTGTCGTTTTTTTTTTTTCCATAATATTGATTTATCAGACCAGCGAAGCCTCGTAATCTACCATTTATTTTTTTATCATCTGGGGGGAAGGGGTTTGGAGAATTTTGGTTGTGTCGCAATAAATTTACCTGATCCTTGCAAGAAGCTTTGTAGTATTCTAATGATCTCCCCAAAGTGACGGTCAATTTTCTTAAGATCCGCTTTACACTATGTCAAAGACGACTAATCTTCCCTCTGTTCACCAAGAATATTGTGGGACTCCCCAAAACCCTCCTACCCCATCCCAGGTGAAAAATATTGACCGGTCTATCAAGTTCGCAAGGGCTGTTACATAACATCGTATGAAGGCAGAACTAATTCTTTGTTAAATATAGTCTCGAAGAATCCGCAAATTAAACTATGTTGAGTTTTCCAACCAACCTTCCTTTCTGTCACGCAATGTCAGGGTGACTATAGTTGGTACTCGGTAGTGAGGGAACGTAATGTGTGACAAAACCACACGGCGGAAGCCACAACACCTTCTGTAAGCGCAGACTGAAGAGCACCCTTTGGGTGCTCTTACAGTGAAGTATTCAATTTCAGAAGAGCAAAGAAAGAATACTTGAGAGACTCAAAGCTGGAAAATTATCTGATTCACAACAAGGCAATTCGTTTCTGGAAATTTGTTTCCAACTGCAGAATTACTATACCCTCTCTTGCCTATGTGGAAATCACGCATGGGTCTTATTACCTTATATAAATTGTAAAATTTATTTATTTTGTTAAAAATTCAACACCAACTATTAAATTTGTGTATTCGAATTTTTATTTTCCGCCTGCTCTATTCATTCAAGTTTCATATTTAGAAGGTCGAAGGTCATGTGGCGGGTTTAATTTTCATACGTGGTGGCAACTCATGTTTCTCACAAGGGTAATTGATACGGTGCTTAAGCTGCTAGCTGTATACATCAATTTGTTAATCTCTTCTACTGTCGACGCTACTATGATATCTTAGAATTTTGACTATATTTTATTAATCGGCAAGAACAAATCTCCTTTTCTTTTAAAGATTGTATCACAGTGCCAACCCTCTTATATTTTCTCTGGCATATCATGAACGAGACATAGACAGATAGCTCCAGTGTCTTTCCGTGTGGGGGAGGAAATTCCTTTTTTCTGAGGAAATTAGTAGTGAATTAACGCAGATTCCACGGAAGTTAAGTCCTGCAGTCCAAAATGGAAGAGATAGACAGCTTGATTCAGTCTCTTATGGAGAAAGAAATTCCTGATGGGCGACAGGCTTTGAAAGATGGGCACGAAAATCTGGCGAAAGTCGCAGCTTACTGCGAACAGAAATATCGAGACGCAAACAAGCATCACGCTTTACCGGGCTCAGATAAAGCAAAGGCTTTCGAAGAAACAAGGGCTGTTCTGGAAGAGACGAAAAAGTTCGCTACACAGTCGCTAGCAAGCGTGGCTTATCAGATAAACTCTTTAGCCCTCAGCATGTTGAATTTGATGGATAATCAAGCTTTAAAGGTGGAGGGACTGGAGGCAACGGTTCATCTCTTTGGACAGGTTGGTTTGTGTTTGATTCTTTTAGAATTCCACGCGCGCGCACGAAAGTTTCTCTTAAAGCTTTACACAACTATTCCTTCAAATTATTACTTCCTACGAAGCATGTGGGAACTACTAATATTAAATAATAATTATGGGGGTTCTAACGTTGTCGTATCGAGAGAAGTAATTAGCCATTTCCGGGGCCCGGCTTCGTTCTCAGCTTTTCGAAAACAAATCCTTTTGGGAGTAAAACAATGATTTTGATTGCGATGTAGAGAAATCGCGACCCTTTTTCTGAAGCAAATATAAATATTCCTTCAAGAGCAATTCATGTTCTCTGATCTTGAATAAACATTTCTTAAAAATGCTTTCAGCGATTCTAATTTTCTTCCTTAACCAAATATTGACAGAACTCCACTCTTTGCGAGTCTGACATCATTGTCACGTTTTGATGGCTTTAACAAACCCATTCTATCCATAGATCTAAATAGAAATTCTCCCTCCCATCAATCTTATATTTATCATATTTCAGCCGTGAGAATTTAGCATTAAATCAACCAATGTCTTCAGAATTGATATTTTTCTCTCTTCCTACAACTTTTTCGCTCACAGTGCATTAATATGTTAGGAGAAATTACTAATTGGTCATTCTTACAGGTTAATAGATAAAGATCTCTTTATAGAACCTTAAACCCAAACACTGGTATGCATATTCTCCATACTGTTCTCTATACATTTCTTAAGGTGCTGACAAGGAGAATTTGCTTAACAATCAAAAGCTTTAGTTGGTGATCATTTTGTTTATTCTCATGATCTTCATATGTGATTCAGGGGTGATATTGTAAGGAGAATTTAGATGCTAGTCACTCTCTGGGGACAAAGGGGCAACTCAATATGAAATTTTTATATCAATGAATGACAAGTAGGAAATATTCATTGTTTTGCATTCAGAGTGTTGAAGCTCACAAAGAAAAAGTGGCTCGTCTTAAGATAGGCGCTCTTGGTTCCAACAAGTCAAGGAAAAAGGTACCTAAAATAGTGGCTCCAGCTGAAAAAGAGGAACATGAAACATATGACTATGAGGGCATGCCAATTGATTTTCACAGTCTGGATAATTTAGGTGAATACTTGAAACTTACTAAAATTATCAAGCATGAGTTATTAGACTTCAGTAAAATAACTTTGGTTATCAAAGAGATGCACGCACTCTGATTGGTTAAAGATGACCTTAATTGTTATGCATGTTAGTTCTTGTGTCTCAAGCTCTGATGTTCAAAATGAGAGTGGAGTGAATTTTTGACGTTTCTGTTAGAGAAACACCTGAATAAAATGAGTTTAAAGGAAATGCAGTCAGTTCTGACAGTCACCTAAGGCAATACACAAAAACAACATTCTACTCTCAGGTTGAGTGTTTGTTATTGAATTTCAAGAGAGCTAAGATGGGTACCTGTTTAGCTCAAATGTTCAGAATTAATCAGATTGTTTAAAAAAATTGAAACCAGAATAATTATGATCATCAGAATTTATACTAATGTATGAGTTTCTTGGCATCATTCATTCTTATATCAAAAAAATTTCACCTAATGCCACCAAACACTGCCAGATTTTTTAATCACACAGTTGTTTCACCAGCTTACTCAACAAAGCCATCTATTTGGGTGCTAATGTTTTTGCAGGGAATGGTGCCAAGACAAAGAGCAGATCTCAAGAAAGTCAACAAAGTAGCAAGAAAAAAGGAGGCAGAGGAAGTTCAAGGAGAGCACAATTGACAAATCCCCCACCCCCTCCTGTACCTCCACCTTCTGTACCCTCCTTAGACTCAGATCTGCCCTCTCCCCCCTTGGTGGCAAACCAGGTGACTGCACTGCCAACAGATAATGGTGCTGGGATCCCTCCTCCACCACCATTCCCAACAGGGGTACCTGCTCCCCCACCACCTCCTGGCATCGGAGGCACAGTACCTCCTCCACCACCAGCCCCTGGTATAGGGGGATCAGTACCTCCCCCACCACCTCCCCCCAGTATTGGAGGATCAGTACCATCCCCGCCACCACCCCCAGGTATTGGAGGATCAATACCACCCCCACCACCACCCCCTGGTATTGGAGGATCAATACCACCCCCACCACCACTTCCTGGTCTTGGAGGAGCAGTTGCATCTCCACCTCTGCCTCCTGGTACTGGAGGAGCCATACCACCCCCACCAGCCGTAGGGGGATCAGTACCTCGCCCACCACCACCTCCTGGTGTAGGAGGAGCAATTCCTTCTCCAAGAGCACCCCCTGGTAAATTAGGCACAGTTCCTCCTCCCCCACCACCACCTCCTGCCATGGGAGGAGCAGTTCCCCCACCACCAACACCTGCTGTTGTACCATCCCCACCGACTCCCCCTAGCTCAGGAGGATCAATTCCCGCCCCACCACCACCCCCTCCTTTGCCAAGTGATGGTGCCAATGCTAAGCTATCCAAACCAGGTAAACGAAAAATTAGTAAATTGTTGTATCAGTAATTTGTATCGTTCTTGTTAGTATAAGAACTTACAGACTGACATTTTTAATTTCTTTAATCATAATCAGGCGAAGGTAGTCAAGCCTCCTCACTCCCTCCCTCTGAGGAAGAATACTACCAATCCCCATCATCACTACCAATGCCCGTGCCACAAGAGGATTTGTACCAGGTTCCCTCTGTGCTAACAGGAAAAGGGACCTCTTGCATCCCTAAAAACTACATAGAAAAAGGTAGGTAGATTTTTTTTCGGCGTAATCGACTTTTTATACCGTAAACCTCGGATTTATAGCGCATTAGCGCACTTAACGCGGTCACTTGTCGGTTAAAATTGGTCGATAGGAGGGGTGCTTATTCGAAGGGGTGTTTGTTCGCAAGCAATCGTGTATTTCAGGATTGACAGTACCTAGGCGGATGCATATCTAGGTGATGGGTCTGGGGAGTTCAATTTCTCCCCCCTCCCCTCCCATCAATCCCGTTTGGGTATTTAAATCAAAATTCTTGCAACGCCAGGATCGCATACTACTTCTTAACTTCATGTTTCTAAAATTTGATGATCGTGAAATGTTTCTTAGCTTATTTCAGCCCCAGTATTTAAAAAAATATGTGTTTGGACTCAACCCCCCTTCCACATCAATGATTCCTGGATCTCCCATGCTAAGTATCGATGCTCAGGGTTTGGTCAGAATATGTTGATTATAAAAGCCATTTGTTTTCTTGCTTTCAGTGGTGACCTTGTATGAATATATTCAAGCAAGAGACGACGAGCTTACATTTCAAGAAGGAAAGATCATTTACATCGTCAAGAAACATGATAACGGTTGGTTCGAGGGTGTCATGGAAAATGGAGTAAGTGGCCTCTTTCCAGGAAATTATGTGGAAGTTTGTCTGTGACGACAGACAGCAACATCTTTTACTCGCATAATTGTCTGTGTTACGGAAAAAATCCTGTATATTTGGGCATGCAAATAATGGCAAAGGAAAAGTTCCAGATGGTGATTTCAGTGGCTCTATCAAGTTTTAATAACCGGGAGAAAATGCAAGTAAGGTTCTGCATTTGAATGGTCGGTTTATTTATACACTTTATATCTACGCTGAAACAAGATAAGTTACAGACTTGTTCAAATAGACATGGCTGCATATACAGCAAAAACGTGTTTGTTAAATGTAGCCGAATGCTACCATATATAGGAGGGTTGATCAATACACTCAAATTGAGTCGATTCGGCCAAGTTTGTTTTAATCAAATGGTTTGAACATCGTTATGTAGCTCTAAGAATTTTTTTCAATCTCATTTACGAATAAGTAAAATCGCAGAAAAGAAAGGACAATTTTACATTTAAAGGAAAGAAATTTTTTAAAATTGTTATATACAAGTGGTTAACATTGAGTAACCTTGTAATGTAAATATACGCTACTCTTCAAGATGTTTAATAAACGCCATGCAAACCCAAGGCAAAAATTTGAACTACTCAAAGGAAAACCAGCTTTATCGGGGATTGTGTTGGTTGTGCTTTTCATCCGTCTGTGATTGGTTAAGCAGACTTGCGCTTCCTTCTTAACCAATCAAATAAAGACTAGACACCAATGACGACTTGGTCGCCCATGTTTTCCCAACTGGCTGACCAATCGCCTCGATTTCTTACAAGAGCTTTGAATGGCGCTGGCAAAGGTTAGTCCCGCGGGTTGGTTCGCTTCGGTTTGGATGCCATGGGAAGATATGAAAATAACTTGCGACCATTTTACTGAAAGAAATAAATTACTGCAAAACGCCACAATTCGCTGTTCACAAGGTTAATTGCTGGATTTTATAAGGTCGAGACAAAACATCCTTTCCAAAAACATCCATTCCTAAGCATGATTTATACCTTTTCAGTTATTTTTTTTATCTTATCTCATTGACCAGTCGAATAGCTTTATGTATCATATTATCAACAACTGATGTCACTTGTACCCATATTGGGCCTAGGTTTTCACCGTTTTGGCCGCACGCTGACGAAGCTAACCTAGATTAGTAGCCGCTGTTCGGGTAGTGAGCTAGCGTTCCTCCTTCAACGAGACCTCTCGGAGGGATCAAAGGCCAAATCCGTGAAAACGTCGGAAAACGAGCTAACGACGAAACCGCTGAACTGTCGAATTTTTCCATAGCGACCCACATAAAATTCACCGTCAATGACGTTTATTCCTTTACTTCACCTTTAGCTGGCTTCCTTTTTGCTATATAAAAGTAATTTATCAGTCGGCGGAGAACAAAGAAATCAGAAAGCGATAGAAAATGAGCTCGCCATTTTCTGCTGCTTTTTGGCGAAATAGCCTCAGTAGTTATCAAAATCTAGATGACGCTCCGCCTAAAAGAGTGTGGCGTCTTGGCAGTATCGACGAAGAAACAGACGAGCACGTCTTGTTAGAGAGGGACAGCGAGAGCTTCCGCAATTTCGCGTCTCCCAAAGAAATCGTCAGCCATTGCTGGAGAAATCGCCTGGCGGAAAGGCTCCCTTTGTGGAATCTTCGACAACCCTCATCCTCTCGTCGTCTTCCTTGTTGCAAGTCTGGTCTGGGTCTTATCCTTACCACAGCATCTGGCGTCCTGTTCGCGATAGCATCGCTTTTTGTGAAGCTTTCCAACACGTCGATCCCAGCGTTTGAAATCGTCTTCTTCCGCCTTGTGATCCAAACCGTTCTTGTTGTTCCTGGTGCCATCTGGGCGCGGGCAGACTTGTTGGGCGAGAGGGAACACAGACCATTCCTCGTATGCTTCGGCGCAGTGAATTTTGCTTCTGTCTCTTGCATTTACGGATCGTTCACCAAGCTACCGTTAGGAGACGCAACTGTTTGTATATCGACAACCCCAATTTTTACCGCTCTGGTTGCCTACGTTTTCCTAAAAGAATCTTGGCATATTTTTGACGCAATAGCGACCTTTGTATGTCTGGGTGGAGTGGTCCTTCTAACGAAACCAACATTTCTCTTCGGCTCTTCAGGTAATTTAAATAGATATGCATCATTAATTTTCAGTGTTCTTTTTGTTTTCCCTACCTCAAACAGAAAAGAAAGAGAAAAAAATACCTTATATTGATATTTATTTCAAGAACCAAGTATTTCAATTTTAGTGAAATGTTAAGATCTAGTCGCTTTATCACGACGTTTAACAAAGTATGTGTCGCCTATGATTACGGTTAGATTTTTGTCGTCACAAAATTGTCAAATTAATTCCATATGCCGAGGGTCTGTTCAGTAATAGGTCACAGATGACGTCAAAACGTGGTAAGAGAAAAAAATATGGCACACGAGGCGGAACCGAGTGTGTCGCTCATGTTCCTACCACTTTTTTTAACATGTATGATTTATATACAGACCCACGGCAACAAGGAATATTTTTATTTTATGCGAGAAAAAAAAGCACAATTCTATTAATGGTGATATCATTTATGTGTCTGTCCTTTGAAATATCATTAGTAAGAACCATCAAAATGTATTAAGGTCGTGTAGAATCGATTTTATCAAAACCTTTTAAGATTTTTTAACTCTTCGGGATTGAAACAACCAAAACTTACATGGGAGTATTCATTAACTCGAAGTCAAACACGATTATTTTTTAGAAAATACAATTACAAAACCTTCACTCTATTTTTTTTAATGTAGCAAATCTATCAAGCCACGTGACCGAGTCGTCCCGTCTGATTGGTTATGCTGTGGCACTGTCCGGGGCTGTCGTCCAATCATTGACGTTCGTTATGGTCCGTAAAGTTGGTGGTTCTGTGAGCTTCTACACCAATGTCTTCTACTTTGGCTGGTGCAGTGCACTCCTATCTGGTTTGACCATGTTTGTTTTTCAAAAACCTGTTATTCCGGATTGCGGGACGACAAGGTGGTTCCTTATTGGAGTAGGTAGGGATGCTATCTCGTTTCAGATCAGTAAGGAAGAAATAATGATTCTTAAGAACAGTTTAGATAAGTTAAGCCTTCTGGGCTTTATAGCTCGTTACCTATGGGGGCTATTAAGTTTTCTAAACCATAAATAGCCTGTTCCAGGCGTTCAGTTAACGAAGCGCGATCGTAAACGACGCAATAGTACCTTTTTCACCCGCCTCTAATACCGCGCCGTTTTCCGTCTCGTACCCAGACCTTCCACGGCCAGGCGGTTGTTGCGCTCCGTTTTCCTGTCTGATTAGGCGGCTGAAACAGGCTGTAGCATAAACAGCCAGGAATATTACCACACTCTAGATGAGATGGTAGTTCATTGTGTTATTTTGTGAGACAAGTGATTGCATGAAATTCTATTTTTGTTCTGGAGTTGTCTTTGCATAATCTTTTAAAATTTGCACTTGAACACAGATCTTATTTTTTTCTGCAGCTCTCTGTGGAGTATTCGGAAGTTTCTGCTTGAACCGGGGTCTTCAGTTGGAGAAAGCAGCCCCGGCAGCGCTGATGAGGAATGTAGACATCCTGTTGGCCTTTTTATTTGACTACGCTATCTTTGGACATAAGCCAAGCCTCCTTACTTTGCTTGGGGGTCTGCTTGTGGTGTTGTCAACCGGCGGAGTGGCCCTGGGCAAGTGGTGGAGGTCACGTGATAATTTATGATTATGTACTTCTGAGTGATCAAGGCTTTATCTCGGTTTTTTTAAAGCTTTTTTTCTGAAACTTTTTAAGTATTTCTCCCAAATTAACTTATTATGGCTCCCCTCTTGTTGACGGTAACCACAGATAGGGGCCTGAAAAGAATCGAAAAATCTCGACGGTAGAAAGGAAAGATTTTAAGGCTTTTTAATCCTCTATCTTTTTTTAATTTTGAAATAACATGACAAACACACAATCTGTCTGAAAGTTTTGAAAGATTTTGTTTACAGAGTGAGGACACGCGAGAAAAAAATATATTCAAATTAGCAAACGAAAACAGCAACGCATATTTTGTAACACTTTTTTATTAATTTTTTAAATTTTTTTTTATCTTTTTACTGTTCACCTTTTAACTTCTTTGCTCATGAGTAAAATCCATGTAATTTAATACTAATAAACTGAATACTACTTTCAGTTCGACTGAAAATGTTTTTTGAGGGAAGCATTGAGACACCAAATATGAGAGGTTCTCAATGAGAAAATAAACTGAAAGACACAAGCACCTACTCGGAAAATAAATCATCATCCGAGAAATCCTTACCGATGTGGCAACTGTGATCTTTCTGATTGGTATTTCAGATCATTTACTTGTGACGTAGAAGATTCGTGGAAGCTGAACCACAAAAAGTCTTCGTTTACGAGATTTAAAAATCTGGAGGTGGAAATTTTTCGACATGATGTAAATTGACAGGCAATTATTTTTAACAAGGTCTACTCACCTTTGGGATTTCTTTTCTTCGAGTGTGCATCATGACTGACAAAAACCGCTTTCAGATCAGGATCAGGACTGGGTTTTCCTTCAACTGAAACATTCTGGCAAAAAAACTGAAAAACTGAAAAGAAAAGAAAAGAAACTAAAACAAATACAAAGCAAAGGACCCTTTCCTCCCCCCCCCCAAAAAAACAAAAACAAAAACAAAACAAAATAGAGAACCAAACAACGCCAACAAAAAGCCACAACAACGATGAAATATTTTGTCTCGTGGGAATATTTCTTTGGACACACCCCTTTCTTTAATGTACCCAGCATGCTTTAAATTTATTCCAAGATGGCGGAGGTTGAAAATTTACTTCTCTCACTGATTGAGAAAGAAATCCCCGAAGGACGACAAGCATTGAGAGATGGCCATGAAAATCTGGCTAAGGTAGCAGAATACTGCGAAAAGAAATATCTGGAGACAAACAATCGGTTTAAATCGGGCGGAGACAGGGCGAAAGCGCTCGAGGAGTCAAGGGCTGTTCTCGACGAGACGAAACAATTCGCGACGCAGTCCCTGGCCAGTGTAGCTTATCAGATAAATTCCTTAGCTATGAACATGCTTGGCCTGTTAGATCAACAAGTTTTGAAGTTACAGGAAATGGAGTCGCGGATAAATCATATATCGGAGGTATGTTAAATATACCTACAGGTTTGTCAGTAAATCAAAACCGGAGTGAACACACCACGAAATGTAAATAAAGTTGAACTGATGTTGCTTCAAGATGCAAAACTATGTCCATTACAGTGAAGGTGACATCTTCATACCAATTAATTACTTGTAATGTGAATTTAAACCAGCTTAGAATTATTCATTTTTAAAAGGTATGTGATAAACTTTATTTAAATTTTATTTTTTATTTGGCAACTTTTTCCTGTGGAAAGAGAGGATTACCATCAAAGTAACATCCTTCTTCAGTGGATAAACATGAATGATGATTGAAAAACCTCTTTTTGATACCTGCCAAATTTTTTTCTAAAGACACTGGATTTTATATGGCACCCACAGTATGTTCTTGGATTGAACCTGAACATATCCGTAGAATTTAGAAAATTTCCAAAGAAGTTCAGAACATTTCTGACTATATTGCAAAGGTTTCTTGAAGAGTGGAGGCAAATTTCTTTACAGTGCTCTCTCTTCAACAATCTTAGGTTCAACTCAATGTTAGATCATTCAACATCAACACTATCACGTGTACAAAAATGTACTAAAGAAAATAAAAAATTTGTAGAACTCTTTAAAAGGATACAAAAGTAGGGAAAAAAAATTTAAAATTTAATGACACAAAGCTTATCCAGTTACGGTTATCCTGTTTATTTACTGTTTTATTTTAGGCTTTATCAAATAAGTTATAGGCTTCTAAAACCCTGTGAGTTCATGGCTTGTGTAGTTATAACTCCTGTAAGACACCTTGGTTCTGAAAGCCTGAAAGCATCTTACCTATCCACTACAGTGATTATATATGGGCAAACTTTTTAGGGCTGTGTTGGTGGGATCACAAGTCTTTTGATTCACAGTTAAAATCATGCCTAAGGCATGGTAATTGGGGGCTTGGTAATTGGGGGCATGGTTTATGGTCTATGTTTGAAATTCTCATGGTACAGTCAATTATTACCAGTAATTCAGGGGCATAGCCAAGATTTTTTAAAAGGGGGATTACACTGTGTCAAGCAGAGGGTATGCACCAGTTTTTTCCACCTGAATATTATTGGTTGTTTGCCTAACTCACAAAGGGGGAATCACAGGCATCCCAGGACCCCCTAGCTATGCCCTTGTGATTTTAACCAACCATTGTATTGGTCTTGTTAGACTGTTGACATTCACAAAGAGAAAGTGGCTCGAAGGGAGATAGGTGTGTTAGCATCAACCAAATCAACTGGACGCACTCACAGAATCATAGCCCCAGCTGAGCAAGAGAAGCCTGTCAGATACAGCAGAAGAACAACTGATTATTCCCTGCTTGATCAATTAGGTAAATAGTTTTTTGTAAAATTAACCTTAAGTACAATTTGGCATAAAAATTTAGAGGCTTTAATTTTGGTTTTTGGCAGATTCATTGGACAGTCTTTAATCTGTATGAAAAAGGGAAAACTGTATGAAAAAGGGAAAACTCTATGAATAAGTGAATGTGACAATTCATGTTTTTGGCCCACCTTTTTTGCTCGAATTTTCCATCTTGGAATTGTCAAATGCCTAGTTCTCTGCTTAATCGAATTTGTGTGTCAGAAATGTTTGAAGAGCTTTGTCTTTTGCAGGGCATGGAGTCAAGACAAGTGATCGTCAAGATAGCCGGCGTCGTCAAAGCAGTAAGAAAGTGAAGCCACAACAGCAACAAGCTGCAAACAGAGGGAGCCAGCGCCAACCAGTTGCAGGGACAACGAGAAGAGCACCACTTATTAAGCCTCCACCTCCTCCTGTTCCTCCACCAATGCCTCCTTCTGTTCCCTCCCCAGAACTAGGTCCAACCCCTCCTCCTTCTGTGCCTGTTCCACCTGCTACTCCATCATTGCCAGGTGATGGTGCCATAGTCCCCCCACCCCCTCCACCCCCAGGAATGCCTTCTGTTCCATCACCCACTGGCATACCACCTCCACCACCACTCCCTGGTTTTGTATCCCCTCCTCCCTACCCCAGTATGGGAGGACAAGTACCTACCCCACCCCCTCCTCCAGCTTTGAATGCACATGATGGTGCAATGAACCTTCCTCCACCAGGTAAATATATTTTTACGGAACTGCATATACTTGATTTAACATTGCTTTTGCATTAATTTTTCTTTAGAGTTTTCAGTGTGTCATTTATTTGAGGACAACTTCTATCTCATTTTATATATCAGATAATAACTGGGAAAAATCGCTTTAATGAAGAAATGTAAAATGGTTTCCGTGTTTACACAGCCTGATGTAAACACGCTGGAGGTTGGGAGAACATGAGATAAGCGTAGGAAACCATGACGCGAAGCGGAGTGGTTTCCAGCTTATCGAGTGTTTTCCCAACCTCCCTCGTGTTTACATCAGGCTATGTAAACACAGAAACCATTTTACATTTCTTTTATAAAATAACTAATGAAAGAGGAACAAAAACCGTGTTTACATACGCACATGTAAAATGGTTTTATGGCCAATCAGAGTGTGCTTACTATTTGAATTATTTTATAAATTGTCTTGTTAAACAGAAGCAAGTGTAAATGAAGAGGGATGATACTGGTTCAGTAAAAGTCATGGCATTCTTTACACTTAAAGATTAGATCTTGTTCAGAGAGTTTCTTAGTTATGGCTTTCTTTATTGTCATTTCAGATTTGATTCCCCCATCAGAAGTTGATGGAGGGAGCACTTATGAATCTGTGGTTGGTAAGGAAGCAGTCTTGTCGACTGAAAGTTTAAAGCCTTATCAGTGCTCCAAACTCTTTGTTTTTCAAAGTCAAATCTTATAAAGTTCATAAATTATACTGTTTTCTTGATATTCAGATGCAATGGGTTTGCCCCCACCCCCACCCTCTGAAGATGACTTTTACCAGGCCCCATCATCCCTTCCCATGCCTGCACCACCAGAAGATTTGTATCAAGTGCCACCCCCACCAGTGGGGGGACAGTCTGGTGTTCCTGATAACTATATTGAGAAAGGTATGTTAAGTGAATGGAACTGAGTAAACGATGGTGATTCAGGACATTTTGAATCCTTTACACTCTAACATCAGTATGCATGTTCTCTATACTGTTCCTTTCAATTTCTAAGGTACTGACTAGGAGAATTTGTTTAACAATCAAAAGTTTCTTTACTTGGTGGGCATTCCCTATATTCTTATAGCCCTAATTTTGATTCAGGTGTGATATTGTTAGGAGAAATTAGATGCTGATCAATTATCGTTTGTATGAATCATCTCTAGCTATGCTTAATCTCATGCACTGTAGTTCTACTCTGTATTCCAATGATTAAACATGCATAAAACCTGCAATTCTCTTGTTTACTCACACAAAGAGCTAACACCTGAGAGTTGAGCTTTTAAAATGCACCACAGCAGTTCAACTGTCTTAAGTATTTTGGTAGATCATAGTTGACAACACATCAAGTGTTGTGTACATTATTGCTGTTTTTCATTCTTTCAGTGGTGTCCCTGTACAGCTATGCTCAACAGAGAGATGATGAACTCACATTCGACGAAGGAGTGGTCATTTATGTTGTCAAGAAAAATGATGATGGTTGGTTTGAGGGTGTCACAGAAAGTGGCGTTACTGGTCTCTTTCCAGGAAACTATGTGGAAGCTTGTCTTTGATTCAAGACGTCTCATTTGGTGAACCAATTATAAAATGTAACTAGAAGTTTGGCACTGAAAGAGAACTTCAAAATCAGAGGTTTAGCTGATTACAGACACTGCTTTACATGAAAGCTAGAATCTTGCTTAAGTGACAGGCTTTGAGTTCACTGATAATCCCTTGTTGACATTTTTTCTGTTAATTCTCATCATTTGTTGTCATGATATTGTTTAAATATTGCAAGGAGAAATTCCTTCTTGGTCACTTATGGGGGTTAAAGGATTCAGAAATCAGCTAAGCTTGCAGCTAATGATCACACATAAACCTTCAAGTAAAGCCTGATAAACTGGTCAGAAGCATTGTGCATTTTAGAGGCACTTCCTTTGGAATAATTAACAATTATTTACCAAATGGAGGTGAATAGTGGTGGGTATTTACCTGGCCACAAAGTGGCAAGGTAAATATCCACCACTTTCAATGACACTGAAATGAATAATTATTTTAGTATATACCACACATGTACCAAAATACTAGTTTGTCTCTTTCAATATACGAAAGAAAGGTTGGAAATGAACCTTGATGCATGATTTTGTCTCACCAGCTTCTTGGAGGTGAATAGTACTTGCCATTCACCCCCAAACTAGCCAATCAGCATGCATGAAAAGAACTATTCATTTGTGTGGTATATACTGAATACTTGATAAAGAAGGAAGTGTCTAATGCTGTTATTGATGCTTGCTGAAAATATTTAGGTTTTTTTGATGGAAACAAACATCACATTCTAAAATATTTTTTTATGAGAAATATAGTTAAGATTATCAACAGCTGGTTGGTAGTAGGTTATTACATAGTCTATTTTTTGTATAAAATCGGGTTTATGTTAAGGACCAGAAACATCTATGGAACAGCCTTTAGGGATAACATTTTTATGGGTCTCCTTTAATACCCCGTTACAGTCATAAATTCAAGGTATCTTTTTTGTTATGTAGTTTGGTAAAGAAGAGAAAAATGGAATTTTGATATCACGAGATATTCATATGATGGGGGAGGAATGTTAGAAAAGAAGACACTCAAAAATGAGAATTAGTTTTTTTAATCTTATAACTTGTGTATAATAAAGTATCTATGAAGCTGTATTTTTAATTGGCTATCTATACTACAATTCAAGGTTGTCTTTAGGTGGTGCTCTCTAGAATTATACCTTTGCAGATAATCTATGTTGATTTGTGAATTTATCCTCCTTAATCCTTAATTGATCATTAAAATTAAATTTTCCATTGGCTTTAAGCATCTCTTTTAGAGGAGAGAAGAAGACAAAAAATTGCTAGATACAGGATTTTTGTGGAAAATCTTAAGGCCCTTTTTTACTTAGATTATCCTGTGAGCATCTTTTGATGTTTGTTTGTTTTATTGTAATTGTACAGAGAAAATTGAAAGGGAAGTTTTTTCACCTTGCCTCCAATTAATTACTCAATAAAGATGATAATTATTGTAATAATTTTTTTTCCTGTTATCCATTTACTAGCCTGCATTATGAATAGACAATTCTGGTTTGGTGCTAAGGTTGTTTATTGTTATTTCGGATTTAAAGGCATCATCTGTTCAGTCTTATCCTATGCAAAGTGTTATGAAGTCCCCTCCCCCTCACAGGCTCCTTGGTATGAATAATCCTGAAGGGTACAGAGTCAAACCATTTAGTCTAGCCTGTTCACAGACCACTGTTTTGTTGCTCCCTAGCTACAATTGTGCTTTTCACCCTCACACTCGATTTTACCAGGTGGATGCCATCAGTCAGCTTTGTGGATGTTTGGCAATAATACAGGTGACAAGTCACTGGGAAGAGAGAAAATTATTTTGTTTTGATGTTTTTCACATTCCTTTGAATTCCCCTTTTTTCCTCTTAATATCTTAAAATCATCACCATCATTTTGAATCTCCTCTGTCTCCATTGTGGCACCATAAGCTGTTATCCATCATACGCATCTGTATCTCCTCATTCAGTTTTTTTTAATGTTCTACGCCCATTTAAAGCCTGCTTTTGCTATTATGACATAATACAGGTCATTTTAGGATGAGAGTGCAGTCATTCCTGTCCACTCTTAATCAAAGTCCACCTGACAGTCCAGTCCAGATTTTACCTCAAAAGGGTTCCCAACGGGTTCCGACGGGGATGGGGACGGGAAGAGTTGATAGCGCATGAGCAGATGATGTGTTTCAACGCCGCAAATCCCGCCGCGACCTTTCTTGAGTCCATTTCCTGATCAGAGGGTATGGATAGGAGGTAGCGGCCCTTGAAGCATCACGATTGTGAATAGGCTCCGTCATGGGTCTTATTTTTTCCAGGTGGAGGGTAAGTGCAGTTGATTTGGCTTCTTGGTCTCGATCGCGGATTCTCTCAGCAGTGTCAAAGCAGGAAACAACTATGTGGATCCTAGCTGTTGCATCTGAACACTTTCCACGATCGTAGTAAAACTTTACTTTCTTTTCTTGGCAGAAAAAGGAATCGCTCGGAGAAGTGTTAGAATTACTGGAGAAGGTGAGGCTTATGCAAAAGTGAAATTTTAATTGTAATTTATGACGGCTAAATCGTTTTTAGGGTAATTCACAATTTTTGGATAAATGATCAAGCTATGGCAATTTCACCATCGGCGTGAAAAATTTGTAGAAAGGTTTTATCAATATAGTAGCAAGTAATAGTATTATAATCAAACTGTTATTTTTGCTATATGAGAATATGATCATAAATGATCGACAAACCACAAATATGGCTGAGTTAAATTTTTCAAAAATTTCTTTACGTTAGCCAACAGATTTCACAACTATTTTAACTTGAACAGACATTACTTGTTAGTTAAGTCGAGTTTTATCTTTCTTCAGTTAACACTGGAAGGAATTTTGGAACAAGCAGAGGCTCTTTTAAAGATAACATAACAAAATGACTTATTTGGCACCTTACAAGAAAACTAACATGAATAATTTTGTTTTATTGAATAATTAATTATTGCCTTTAATGTTTTTGGGAGGAGTTTGTACTGCTAACTCTGAAGAATAATAATGATTTCCATAGGCGTCTTATAACTGACACACGATGCTATTATTCTATGGTTGAAAAAAATAAAATAGGTCAAGTTAGAAATGAAATTTGTGTTAACAATTTTGATTGCTTGATATGGAAACATTGTCCTTATTAAGCAATTTTTAATAAGCTTCAGTGTGCAATTAGATTCCATACAGCCAAAAGTATTCCTACAATTTCTTGCAATCATGGAGCATTCAACTTCATGAATGCATCAGATGTTTTGTCTTAGTTACATTGGCAATGGTGTCACAATATTGCCAAAACAATGAGTCAGTTCTTTATTTTTACCTGTCTACATATTTCAAAACCTTCTGAAATTCCTGTGATATTCATTTCTTCTATCTCTTCTCAGGATATCAAAGCATTGCAGTCCAGTCAGCAAAGAACGGAAAACCTCAGAAAGAAATTTATTGGTTCTCTGATCCTGTACTCAGTTGTGATGTACATTTTAGCTGCTCTTGTATGCTACTTTTATGACTTTCCAAAGTCTTGGAAAGCTAAAATTGTGCGATCAATTCCACTCCTTGTATTTCCTTTTGTGTGAGTATCAACACTTTATCTGAACATCCATGTCAACCAGTAAATGGTTTGAACCCCGGGAAAATGTCATAGTGTGCTTTGATCATCTGGATGAGTGTAGTCCTGAGAAGGACTGTTGTTGGTAGTGGTGACTGACATTTCAACTACCTCAGCGGAAGTCATCATCAGAGTCAAGGGAATAGTAATTGTTGTCAGTCGGATGTTCTAAGTCCAGTTTGTATAAACTGATTGGTCAGTTCTGCTGTGATGTTGTTGGCTGCAAGACTCAAGTGGCATAGGTTGGTCGTGATTGGTGGGTCTTGATCTGTTAGTAAAGTAAGGTCATTCTGTTTGGTTCATTTGTAATGTTAATGTAACGTAAATGAGTTGTTTGTATGGTGGTAGTAGTGGTTGAGGAGGTCTGTTCTTAGTTAGTAAATCAGCTTTCCAGAGTTAGTTGTTGAAAGTAGTTGGTGCTGTAGGTTAGGCATTGCTCAGAGTCCTAGTGAATGGTGTGGTTCGTAGGTTGGTGTTGTTCAGCTATGTGATTGTTGACATCATGTTTCCTCATTACTCCCTTGTGTTCAGTCAGTCTAGTTATTGTGTGGAGTGCACAGTAAGGACCCTCTCCAAGGGTATTCCAACCATGTTTGCTAAACTGTCATGTGACTGTTAAACCTTGAAACATGCCCCCTCTTTTTTTCCAGAGTGTATTTATTGAAGAGAGTGCTTCATTACTTTTTTGTTCAAAGAATTAGTAAGAATGGTAAGGAACCTGACTGTTTTTATGTCTAGTGTATTTTAAGCTTTGGAAATACTTTTTGTTCCTTAGGAAAGTATACAGTGTCTACTCTATACCTAATATATCCCTTACTATGCAGTCATGATCTTTTTACATTGAATCTGAAAGATAGCTAAAAAAGTAGCATGTTGTAAATGAATTTCTGAAAACCATGGTTGTATTCCCTGGTCTCTTAAAAATTATCAAACAGAGGGTCTTACTGAATAGTAGTGGGTAGTAGTAGTGGAAAACTCATTTAGTTTGTATTTTTTTTATTTTCAGAAAGAAGGCTGGAAGAGTTAAAGGACAAGAAGAGACAAGTTGTAAGTAAAATAGAAATGTTTTTATATTACTTTTGAATATAATCTGAGGATATGGCATTTGTTTACCTTTGGTCTTTATTTTCTAGACCTTTTTAGTTAATTACAACTTATTTTTTTTATTACATTGCTTATTTGTGTGAATTTTAGCTTGAGGAAGTGATGGAAAAAGAGACTTACAAAGCAGCTAAAGATTTGCTGGCTAAATATGACCCCAATTCTGAAGTTGTTAAGGTAACAGGAAAGTGTTTCATCATGGTATTAAGATAAAATTGTGTTGTAACTGTAACAAAGTAAAAAAAACATTGTGAGGAATAACTAGAAATTATTTCAATACCATTTTGAAGGGAACAAATGAAATAATTGGGGTTAAAAAGTAACAAATTCTGATCCACTGCAGAGATGCAAGAAGTCATCTTAACTCTGTAAGTGCAACTAGCTCTGTTCACCTGTTGCATTTTCGACTTTGTATATGACTGTTGCAGAGTTGATGTAGGTATGAATCACACAATGTGGGTTGTATTGAGACCATGTTAGAGCATGGATTCATCACAAGAAAAAAAATTTTATTGTGTAAATAGTCCATTTTACAGTTACATGGTTGCCAAGCCTTCTAACAGGAGTGAGGCTAAGGGTGACCTTGTTATGATACAAACCTTGCTGCTTTTCTAATGTAAATTGCTTTTTTATCAATGATGGTAACTAGATACCAGTCTCTATGACAACAAGGTCACCTTCAGCTTCATTCTAACTCAAAGGCTTGGCTACTAAGTACACACCTGTAAAATGGCCTGTTGATTTACTGATTGTTCTTTTGTTCAGGTGGAAAGAAAAGAGACACCCATTTCAACTCCTACACACAGTGTGCAGAGTCCAAGTGGCTCAATGGGAACAGGTTAGAATTAGCACTGAAGATCTTTAGATTAGCACCTTCCCAACCCATTGAATTTGGGCAAGAGAGGTGGTGGCCTAACTGTCAGGGGCCTGGGGTCCGTTTCTCAAAAGTCCTTGTAACTCAACTGGCCTGAAGCCATATTTTAAAATTGAAAGTTAAATAATAGAGAAGCAGGCTCTAACACCGTAACCAATCCATTTTGTTTCTTCAGCTGATAGTTTTTGTTGTATAATTCTCAAAACTTTTGAAACTCCCATCTTGAATTAAAACAGAGTGCTTTACTGGCACCTTTAAGAAACAGGCCCCTGGACTCTGTGTTATGAGGTTCAAGGTTCAAGACCTGGCCAGGTCATTTCTCTTTTTGTTTTGTCTTTTTTTTGTCATCAGCAAGACTCTAATCTCTCAGCCTCTTTCCACCCAGGGGTTAAATTGTGTACTGGCTTTATGCTTACAGAAACCAAGCTAAGCTTTGGCTGGATAGGGTTCTTGATTTGAGTGTGTACTTAACTTTTTTACCTTGAGTGTAGTCTATTTAAAAAACTCTCTTCCATTGGCTGAAATGTAAAATATCTGCTTCCCCCCCCCCCCACAAATAAACAAATAAACATACCCTCCCCTTGTCAGCTAATTTAGTATGATTGCCCTCCTTCCTGAGATAAGTGCACTCTTAGCCATTTTTGTTGGCAAGTGATCCTGTTTGGTAATATAGTCAGGTGCGCTACTGCAGTCTTCAATTGCCACATTTATGGTATCCTCTTTTCAGTTTTTGAACTTGCTAAGGTTTGAAAAATAACTTCAAGTACAAAGTGTGATCCTGTTGAGCATCAGCTTTGTATATCAACATATCTACCATTTACATTGTTTAAATGCAAATGTCATTGTACAAAAAGGGTTTATATTGAGACATCATTTTGGAAAATTTGAAAAAGCACCTCTCTTTAATTAAGCATGCACTGCCCCTTAAATAACAAGCACCCCCTGTCTCAGCTCTGGGTACTAAATTAGGGATTTACTGTTTATAAATTTAGGGAAGCCAAAGAGTGGAACTTGGGTGTTCTTCTTTCTTTGAACTTAAAATCTTTGAAGTGAAGCTCTGTTGGACAAACCAGAGTGGGAATGGGTTACCTTAACCTTTTACATCCAAATATTAATGTTCTTATTCTCCTCACTGTTCTCTTTACATTTCTAATGATTCTTCTGTCACTAAAAAGGAGAATTTGTATGAAAATCAGGAGCTTCTTGAATTGGTGATTATTTCCTTGTTCTCATGACTTTTATATTTGATTCAAGAGTAATAATGCAAGGAGCATTTAGAAGCCAGTCCCTTTTTGGATACAGTGGGTTAAAAATTCTGGATCAATATCAGTATCTGGGCAACTGCCCACCTACCCCTCCCCCAACCCAACATTAACCCTAACTTGTTATCAATAGACTGTTGTTGGGTTAGGGGAGGGGTAGGTGGGTAGTTGCCCAGATACTGATATTGATCCAAAATTCTTTGTGATGAGGACTTTTTTCCCCCAGAATTAAGACAGAGGAATGCCCTGGGTAAGGTTGAAAGTCCAGGGGCTCCATTACAGCGCACCATCTCTGAACCCTCTCTAGCAGAGTCTCCAGGCCAGATGAACCAATCAGGGGATAGCAAACAGACAAATCAGAAGGCAATGGAGCCAAAGAAATCCAACAGCCTCATGAATATTCCTTCAAACTCATCAGGTTAGTCTTGCGCTTTGCAGAATTCATTACAATTTTAAAGTTTCTTTGTGCATCGTATAATTTGATGTTATGATACTGTTACTGGGATTGTTGCTTTGTGACTGAAGAGGCCCCATGTAAAACTTCATCATCCGTAAGTCTGAGGGTTGATATTATCAGGTGGAAGTTTTTGCTTCACCTCTAATTCATAATGATAGAGTGTTTACTCACTGCTGTACAATTGAAGTGGGAGAGATTAGCTTTCTTTTTGCTCGAGCTTCAGTAAAAAAGTACTCAATATTCCATGCAATTATGAAACTTCTTTGTGATGAACTGTTTGTAAACAATCATAATAAGTAATATCAATCATTTCCTGGTGGCCTTCCTTTCCTCTTTCGCATCCCTTGAATTAGAACTGACATTCACCGTTGCCCTTTGACCTCCCAGGTGCAGCATCTCCATTGCCCCTTGGTACGCCCCGTAGAGTAGCCTCACCAGGTCCCATGCCAAGACCTGCTCAGCCAATCTTACCACGAGAAAGAACAGCTATGGATAAAGTAATTTTTACTGTCTAACTCCATGCTTTAAGCCTCTTTGTCTGTTTTAATTATTTAATGCAATATTCAGTCTTCATCCTTTACACCCTAACATCAGTATCCATATTCTCGATACTGTTCTCTATATATTTCATCAGGAACTGAAAAGAAGAATTTGCTTAACAAAGCAAGAGCTTCTTGAATTTGTGATCATTCCCTTAATTCATGTGACCTTGTTGTTTGATTCAGGGGGAATATTTGATTGATAATAACTTTACTCACAATTCAAGATTACAATTGATACAATTGACAAAAATTGATATATGAAATTTCATAAAAATTCAAAATCATGTATAATGCAAAAGCATTTAGCTTGAAAATTGCCCTTAAAAAAAAAAAGAAAACTTTAGATGCCTGCAGTGGCAATGTTCAGGGGGAATGCTGTTGGGAGAAATTAGTTGCTGGTCACTCTCAGGGGTTAACAATGGCTTACACAATGGAACTTTTTTTGCTTTTAGTTGGTGGAATATCTTGTTGGTGATGGACCAAATAACAGATATGCTCTGATATGCAGTCAATGCCACTCTCACAATGGAATGGCCTTGAAGGAGGAATTTGAATATATAGGTATGCTGTTAAATTGATCTACAACATCTTGAAGGGGACACACACTATTGATTTTATATAATATAGATGCCCTGTCAAGTAAGGAAATGTCCTGATCCCAAGCTTTTCACTCCAAGAAAATTATTTATCTACCAAGTAAAATTATTAAATTTTCAACTTCAAGTATTGCATTTCTAGTATTCTGATTGATTCCAGTCATCAGCTCATATTCTGAGTCACCTTATATGGAAATGCATTGCAACAGGCTGAAAATTTGGCCTTAGAAAGCTCCAAACGTTTAGGATTTTAATGAAATTTAATAACACAATTTTTCCGCGTGTGCTTGTTGGATAAGAGATTGGTTATAGAGAATTGGTAGTGAGAACACTCAAACTTATCAGGTAGAAGTTGTCGTCTTGATCGAACACCAAATTCTCTTAACTAATTTACAAGGAAATGTGTAGCATCTAAAGGGGAGGATTAACAATGAGATCTTGGGAGTTATATGGTTAAAAGTAGGCAGGACTCCTGTAACACATGAACTCAGAGTATGATGTACTCCCACAAGTTCAACTCAGCTCAGTGAGCATCCAGCTAAAGCTTGAACCCAGGTTTCCCAACCTGGATTCCAGCACATTGGTTGCTGGGCAGCTGTGTCTCTCCTCTTTTTTTTTTTTTTTTTTTTTTTTTTTTTTTTTCAGTAAGATGTATTTTGCTGATTGCTCTTTGTATTATTTTCACAACCAGCCTTTAGATGCTGTTATTGTTACCAACTCAACCCAGCAAAGAAACATCGTCCCACTGCTCCAAAACTGGATTATGACACTTGGTCATCTCCAAGACAAACCTCTGGACAAGGTGCTGGGCTGCACCACAGGAAACCCACAAATTCAGTGCAGGCCATGTTAGAGAAAAAGAATGGTTTGTGTCAAAGAAATATTTCCTCTTGTTTTTGTTGAGAGAGTTTTTTTAAAAACATCACGTAGTGCCTAAATTGTCATGTCCTCATTTCTTTTAGTAAGCATGATGTCACTTGGGAAGGATACATCTTTCTCCACTTTTGCAATTATTGTAGTTCTATCCAGGCTATTCAAACCTCATACTAATTAATGTGTTATATTTCAGTGACACAAAAAGCAGATGAGCCCAGTTCTGTGAAGGAGGAAGAGTTATTGAATGGTGATGATGCTGCAGTGGAGAAAATCAAAGGTAAAATGCAGTGTGTACTGAAAATTTGTGACAGAGATGCCAGTCAGTTTTGCAAGATGGGAGCTTAGTTTGTCCCATCTTGTGACTAAAGGTTCTCATATGAACTAGTCTTGAGATTTCTTTTGAAGAGGTTGAAGAAAAACTTCTCACAAGAAAAAAAAAATTCATGATATTTTCCAAATTTATTACTTACTGAGTTCTTCAGAGAGTAGCTACACATAAGATGATTGGTATATAATTATTACATGTTTTGCAGTAAACTTTTTTCAGGAATTGTTTTTGCAGGTTTGTGGACACTCTGCACAAATGTGCAAGAGTTAAAACTTCTCAAACTTTTCATGCTACATAGCAAATCCTTTTTCCAAGTCTAGATCTGAACTTGATTCAAAATCAAAGTTACCCAGTGTCACTTCTCTAGGTGAAAACAACTTGTAAATCTTGCTACATAAGTTTTTAGGTTTATTCCCTCTGCTGTTTTCTCTAGTTTGGTCATCTGTAGTTCCATTCTGGTTTATTTGGAGCTAAAGTTTAAATTGTTTGAATTGCCAAGGGCAGCCATCATGGAGCAGTTTTATACTAATTTTCATCAAAATTAGTTTTCTTTCATTAAGTTGCCTGCTCCCTGGTAACTCTTACTTATGAGATGGCAAGTCAAACCTTTCTACCATTTGTTATATTGCCCATCACCATTTTTGTTTTGCTTTTGCAGAAACTGCCAACAGCTCAGACATCAATTTGGAAGACAAAGACTGTGACCAAGGGCACTAACATGTTGTATGCAGTTGTTGCTGTGGATGATTACAGTTTTGTTCTGTTGGGTACAAAGATATTTTAAATTATCATTTAAATGAGCAAGAGCAAGGTTGTTATAGGGACTAGAAAATACTGTGGTGTCATGTGATATGCACTGAATTTATTCACATTAAATTCCAAAGGCCTCTAGTTCAAGTAAATTCAGTTAAACCATGAGAAGCACAAGAAGATTAAATTTCTTGTTTAGTCACAGATTCTTTATAGATGGTTTATTTATTATGAGTATTAACAAGGAGTTGTTCCCTCTTATGATGGAGATATGTCAGATACTCTGTCAGATTAATTTATTGAGAGAATAAATGACACTTTTAAAAATAAAACTTTTGTGACTGTAGCATACTTGGTAATGTTCAGTGCAAGTAGTGAAATTAAGTGTACTGTGCTAAATTTCTTCCTAGAATGTCAATATGTAAATGTGGCTTGTTGTTTAACACTAATTTCTTGAAGCCAGAATAACCAGGAATGTTGAATGTTTGGCAGACAGCGCAAAGAATTTGTATTCTAATCTTTGGAGTGTAAGGGTTAACACAGCTTCAAATGAACATCTGGGTACGATGTGTTCCCTTAACCCTTTAACTCCTATGAGTGACTAAGACAGAATATCTCCTTACAATATCAATAGAATATCAACCAGATAAGTGATGAGAATAAAGAAAAACATCAATTTGGTGATAATTAGTTGATCCAATACTCAATTCTCTGAACTAACTTTAGAAGAATTGTATGGTTGACAGTAAGGAGAATTACAAATTTTGTCTTGGAGTTGAAGGGTTAATTTATGAGTTGAGCCCAAGAATGATGCTTGAATCAATGTCAATATATGAACAACTGTGTTCTTACCCCTCCCCTGACCTAACATTAACCCTAACTTGTTATCAGTTGACTGCAGTTGTGTTAGGGGAGGGGTGGGTGTGCAGTTAGTCAGATACAGACATTGATCTGATTGCTTCATTGATACCACTTAGTAGATCAAATTGAGAAGTGGACATTTTTTATGCATAAAACTATATTTATAGTTTATTTTCAGCAAAAAGTGCTGCATAACAAATTGTAAATCACAGATAAGTTGAAATTACAGTTGCATGAGGCGAGTGGAAGTAAAGTTAAATTTTGAAAGCTGAATGATGGCATGAATTTTTTAGTGTAGACTGTTTTGTGTCCCACAAACTATTGTTGTGATAGATAAAGAAAGAAGCACATTTAAGATATAGGTGCTCTGTGATCTTGAGTATAGCATCAAAGTTTCAGTGAAAAAATCAGTGATGCTTCCTGCAAGGGAGGAGTGAGAATTTCCTAGTGGCAGAAGGAGGGAAGGGTCCTTCAACAGTTTCTTGCTGAAATTAGGGGCTTGCTTGGGATAAGAAAACTTCCAGAGAGATATTTTCTTTAATGTGATTGAAAGAAAAGAGTTTATGTGGCTCTCTACTCTCCCCCTGTTAAGTAAGGAATTCCAACACCCACCTGCTCTTCATCAGGTCAAAACTGACTGAATGATTGTCCTCAAAACTGAACTGCACGCCTTCTTTAATAAATGAATTCACAGGTATTCAAGAGTTTGAAAAATATTTATATTTCCAATTTTATTTCAATTTTCACTGATTTCCCGTCTGCCACTGTGATTTTAGGAAAATTAATAGAAAAATTAAAAATTTTCGTAGAATCCTAGTTCAAAATAAAAATGAAATACACTTACCTGGGTAGGAAACATTAAATCGGTCTTCACTCGTTCAATGTTATGCACATAAACGATTCATGCTTCAACTGTCGGGCAAAAGTTCGTAATTAGAATTTTTAAGGAAATACGAGTGTCAAAGACAAAGGAAAAAAGAAGCAATGAACAAAGTGCGTTTAGGTAAAAGTCAGCTTTAAGAAAGAGGCTAATGACGAAAGATAGAAAGCGAAGATTGAGGTTATTTCATTGCTGATGTTTTTTTTTTTTCCTCTTCTATCCTTTCACCATTACAGGTGGTTCCTCCAAATTAGGGAGACAAAGAATAAATTGATAAAATGTAATTACGAAAGCACGCACAGCCCAAAAGCTTATTTCCCTTTAGGCGCAAAATTGACCAAAATGTTTCCAAATCTAGTGATACTTTAATTTTCAGTTTTTAAGCAACATAGGTGCTGAAAATAAAATAAAATAAAGTAAAAATCAGACAAATACAAACCCAAACTGTATTTCTCAAACCGGGAGAAAAAATATTTTTTCTCTTCTTTAAAAAAATATGTATATTCAATAGCGAGAAGTTCCGGTCGTGAATATTATTAAAAAATTTTTCGCCATAGTCTCTGGAATAACAAAGAGGTCATCTCTGAAATCGTGAATCTTTAAAACAAAACAATATTTTCAACATTCACTTCGTTTTCCGCATTTCCGGTCGACATCATTTTACAAATGAAATGATGTGAGAAAGAGGTACATTGTTTCCTTCCCGGAAAAAAGATATCTCTTATCATACCCAATTTCCTCTTTTTTAGGGAGAATCACGCTATTCAAGATTCCCTTTTTTTATACATTTTCTCTAAATTTAAACCATGATTGATAAAAGGAAATGGAAAGCTCTTGAAGAAAGGTGTCCATTGCATTTTCAGTTCTTTCCCGCCATATTTCCCACGCTGTTTATGTTCAGCTGTCAATCATAGCTATCGTTGCTATGACAATAGCAATTTTAGACCTCGTTTCCCTCAAATCTCGCTTTTGATTGGCTGTTGTTGAAGTCTCGTTGTCGCAGTTGTAAAATGGCGTCTTCTTGGATGTGACCCGCCCCAGAGCCCATGGCTGAAAAAAACACCAACATGGAGTGGGGCCTCTCGCGCGAATATCTTGCCGTTATCCCGACGTATCTCGTTGCTCTTCGAACTTTCGGAAACTACCTCAATTCCTCTTCCCAGTGGATCGAGTCAACGAAAAAATGCCTTCTTCTCGGGCCGGGAATAAAAGGATTTATGTTTTCAGTGTCTCGAGCAAGGTGTCATTCAATACGGTTTGGTGTACCAAAAAAGGGCGCTTATAGGGTGTGTGATTTTCTCATTCGCTCGTCACCGAGTGGTCGGCAGTTCAACGTAAGCCACGATGGCGAACGCACAAGAATCGCATGAAGGAACGGGCTCGTACACTCGATTTTAGCCGTTCTCTGAACGAAGAAACATTCCATTTATCTTTATGGAGGAAATACAAACTAAACCTAGTGTTTTGAAGTTCGAAACGAGCAGTTTCAACGCAAGTACGTGCAAGCATTGTTTGTATAAACTAGTCGTACGGAAAATTGTATGCATATTTTAGCGGTCCTTTCACGTCTGGATCTTGCTCGACAGGAAACTTTTCTTCGTCATACAAAAACGTCGAAATGGGTATTTCGCTTCAATTTCGATGGCCATCTTGTTGTGTTTAGGGAATGGCGGAGAAATCAAGTAATTTTCCCTATTTGGGATATTGAAAATCATTTAAATTTGCGATTAATATTCGATAGGTCTTGTCGTTTCTAATTTTTCGGAAATTTATTCCTTTCGTTGTAGATGTCGATGCCAAGAAAGAGCAAGCAAAGACGGCAAACGTTATGTTTGAGGGAAAGAACATTCATTCTTCCCCGTTGGATGGAAAACTTCTTTGTAGCTACAGTGAAAAGCTTTGTAAGCAAAGAAGGTTAAATGGCTACGCGTTTTGTATTCGACATGTGTTAGAGGATAAAAACGCTCCGTTTAAACAATGTCAGTTTGTGGCAAAATACAACGGACATCAGTGTACAAATCCTATACCGTCTGCCGAGGATCGAATGTGAGTTTGTAATTTTGTTTTCTTTGCTTTTCCCCCTTTGTGAATATCATTCTCCTCTTGATCGCTTCCGCGCTTCACTTTGATGTTCAAAGCGATGGTGATAATGCTTTTGATGATAAATCGCTCTGAATTTTCGTTCTAACTCATGCTTTATGTTCTTGTTACCTTTTCAGATACTGCAATAGTCATTTACAAGTTTTAGGAATCGTTCCCAAGAAGAATCGACGAAAAAAACCTGGCGAAGGAGTCGAGTGCGAGGCGAATTCATCTTCTTCGACAACAGAATGTAAAGCAAGGACAGATGTTTTGGCGACTCCAGCATCGACAAACATGTCTTCGATCCCCACTCTATTTCCTTATCGTTCAAAAAAGCCTAAAAATCAACCGCCGAAGAAAAATTACGCAAATAGTCCAGCGATTGAAGAGTTGAGAGAGAGTAGGAGAAAATGGCAGAAAGACAGAGCCGATTTATTCAAGATTTATGGTAAGGATTTTTACAGAAATTTTGCGTCTTTGTGCTTTTAATAGAAGCTTAAAGCGATTTCGTGTTTTTTTGCACAATACATGTACTTCGTGGCACCTCGATGATCTAAAGCATGAACTATCGAGTTACAACAACAAGAATTTAAATTTCCGTGAGTAGGTCTTTACTGTTCTGTAGAAAACGCTTTGTCCAAAAATACGATACAGTTTTGTTTTCACCATTTCGTTTTCCTCATAGAATCTATTGGCGTCGACCTTTTTTTCTCGTAGATGAACGAGATTCAAACCTCTATTGATAGTCAATCGATCGTGTTACTCTCTAGTTTGGAAAAAAAAAATTACAAAAATCTCGTGTTATGTTATAGTTTCACAATTTTACAGAAAATGTTTTGATCAGTGGTATATCCACCAGTTTTCCTGCCACGTTACCCGATTTAAATCAGACGAAGTTTTTGGTGGCAGAGTTTCTAATTTTCCAAATTTATTATGGTGTGATCCATTCCTATTTATTTGAAAAAAGTTCAGTAGTGATTGTCACGAGATCACCTAGGTTTTAAAGTGAAAGTATCGTGTCGGTCAGGTTTAAAAAATACCTGACATCATGTGATTTAAGCTCAGTAAAGATAGATGTTTCTGGAAGTTAAGTACAGAACAATTTCACCAAACATCTGCTGGCTGGAATGATTACAACTGAAAATTTTTAATTTCTCAGAGAAGTACAGTTCACAGGGTGTTAATTTAACAAGTTAAGAGGTTTCATCAGAAGTCTGGTGTGGCTTGACTATCTCACTGTGTACACTTGAATAAAAAGCTGTTATATAAATTTTCCGACATAATTAATACCTTTGAATAGGTTATCTAGGAGCTTTTAAAGTTTCGGTCCATTTCCCTTTTATCACCTTGGAAACATCTTTTGAGTTTAGCTGTCTTATTTCTACAAGTGTGCAATCAATTGATAAATTCCAATTTGGATAGTAATGTACAGTTTTTGCTGGGTGATATTGATGGAAATTGGTTGTGGGATATACAGTTGCAGTAAAACACAAATTCTTCATAGTTTAGGAAAAGAAAATGATCCCAGTGGGTCTGGAACATTTATATGATACAGACACTTGGACATTAGCACATTTAATCCAAGCAATGGTATGAATGAAAGTTTCCAGAATTTGTAGAGTATTTTGCTTTAAACAGCTGGAAATTTTCACCTTGATTTGAACATTTTTGTAACCAGAGAATTCTCACCAGTGAATCCACTTGAAAGGTACACCTTGCAGTGGAAACAAACAAACTAAATGTTATTCACACAGTAACAAAGATGTGAAGTTAAACACAGGCATGCTGTTATGACTGTAATGGTGTGAAAGGAATCTATTTCATTAAAGGCTCTTGCTAATGCAGTAGCTCTCAGCTGGCAAACTTGTGATTCAATTTGAGTATGTTCTCTGAGATCAATATGATGGTTTTGACCGTAAAAACTGTTCATTCTGCCTTACAAATAGAGGGAATAAGTTTCAAAAGAAATTGTGGAGCTGGGCCAACTGAGTTGGTAATGTAAATTGGCCACAGAAAGAGTTTCTTAAGCTAATGATTTCAGTGTTAACCAATTGTCAGAGTGAATTCTGCATTTTGGCTACCGTTCAGTATTGTTAGTTTGAATTTTTGCATCTAAGAGAGAATTGCGATGCAATTAACCTGGTCCATGTTATTCAATGCAATGATCTAGGGCTATTTTATGCCTTAGTTCTGTTTGGCTTACAGTCATTTTACACCACATCAACTCAAGATTTCCAGAATACAACAGCCTTCCTTTTTAATGTTTTTCCTAAGCCAATCACCATTAAGGCAGGGCAAGTAACAATTACTTAACTTGATTGTGATAAAGATTTCCTCACAAATATATTTAACTTTATCATTCATCTTCAAGTCATAAAAAATGCTAGTTTCTGTTAAAGTTCATAGTTAATCCAGTGCATATTTGGTTTCCAATCATTAGCAGGAGAATTGTGCATGCTAGTGGCAGAATTCTTTGATCTCTGTAAACTCCCTGCAAGTAATGCTTCTAAGTTTTAATGCAAGTGTATTTTTGTCGTCAGATATTGAGAGTTCTGATGGTGACAGTTCCAGTGAAGGTGATGATATGCCCTGGCAGCAAATGTGGCTCTCTTCTGATAGTGATCTTGATTATGAAGCTCTCAGAAAAGAAAACAACTGGTTAGTCAGCTTGTCTTGTTTTTTTTTCCCTGACAGTTGAGAGTGTTTGCCATGTCTTACAAGAACGGAAACACATTGCAAATAATTATGCCACCGCTGTAGCATCTTTTGTACCACAATAACTGATTGATTGTGCCCCAAATTATTGATGGTTTTCTCAGGAGGGTATTTTTCTAAAGAGTTGCAGTCCTATGTACTTGTTGCTATTCATCAATAGTTGGAAAGGAAGTATTGATGGATCTTAAAATTTAAAATTAAAAGAAAAAAATTATCTTCCCTTAGAAGGTCTCAATCCTTTCACTGCCCAGAAAGGCAAATTAGAAATTTCTCCTTTAAGTATCATAACATTTTCAAGCAGAAAGGTTATAAGAAGAAAGAAAATAGCAACCAAAGGGTCTTGTCTGACTTAACAGTACTTTTTGCGGAGCTGAAGCAATAAAGAATGAATTGCATTATGTATGAAGACTTTAGTTTTAGATCTTGGTAGGGTTTAGAAGGGTATTTGAAAAAAAATAATTCATGCATGAAATTATTGTTGTTGTTTTTTCATCAAAAATAATTCTGCCTCCGAGTTGATCTAAGAAATAGTGGTTTCTTCAAATTTATGTTACCCAATTTCTTTTTAGCCTTCATGCTGATATTAGAACTGCTAAGATTTCAAGACTGAGCAGCCAGCTACGACGGCAACTTCACCAACTGAGGAGAACACTGCGAACACGGCGTCATCAATACAAAGATATGATGGCATCTGGTAATGTTCTGGTTAAGGCTGTTCAGAGTAACAGTTCAGCCTGTGTGGATTCTCTTCTGGAAAATAGCAAGAAGATGCGGAGAACAAGGTGGGATGTTTCACAAAATTAGAAGAATTGAATTCCCTGCATTTCATGTTACCTGGTGAATTTACCCCAGATATGGAGCTATGATCTGGAAGATGTGGTTACTCCATAGATTTAGAAGTCAGGGTCTAAACCGTTGTTTGGTCTTGGTGTTGTGTTCTTGGGCAAGACTCTTCCCCCTCAAATTGCCTTCCTCACGTAAAAGATTATAAATGTCAGATGAACAGATGAACCTGTCATGGATCAGCTTCGTATTTTAGAGGAAAGGGAGGGGGGGGGGTAATACTCAATGGCTCCATGTCTTTGAAACAGGAATAATGCTTGGTCACGCAGGTCACTTCATTTCTAGATCAGAGGTAATCTTTCCAGTCGCACCTTGATCATCCAGGCTTGTGGGAATGGGCTGAATAGTCCAGATAAGCATGAGTCTGGATAATTGAATATTTGTATATTATTGAGTCATAAATAAAGCAGAATAAGTAGCATTCAATCAACTTTTCACGAAAATTAAAGGGAATTCTCTAATCATGTGTGTCTTGCCCAAAATCTGCCAAGATCTTAAGAAAAATGGCTCACAACAACATTTTACAGCTTAAAATGATCTAGCATTAAAGGTGTATTAATGGAATAGTGCCCAATTGTTTCAGTACATCTGCTTTGTTTTACTGGAAAAAAATTGTTACAGATCTCGAATGCAACTTATTGATATTCATGAGAAAATTGGACCTGATAGTCAAGGTTCAACTATACTAAGCTATAACAAAAATAAGAGAGTCGGAGAAGCAAAGTTAACCCTTTAACCCCATTAAATTTAACATGAATTTCTTTTCTCCATAGACCCAGACCTGCTAGATGTCATGTGAAAACATGTGCATTCACTCAAGATGACGTTCAATGTAAGAAGAAAGCCTTCCCATACACCAAATTCTGCAGGGATCGTATCCTTTCCACATATTTACTATTGGCCTTGAGAGAAATTTTGAGAAAAAATAGTAGGATTGGAAATTGCTAAGGGCCACGTTAGGCAGAAATGAGTGCTACAATTTGATAGTTCCCTATAGTTTGATAATCAGACTACTCCGTATGAAAGTTGCAACTTGCTTGGCTGGCAGCCAAATGTATTATGCCTATGAAATCATTAATGTAGGTCATGTGGGGGTATATGTAGTGGGCATGTAAAATTATTTTTGCTGTCTTTCGGAATCTACACAGCAAGTTTAATTTTTCAAAGCAAGAATGTAGTTGAGATTTTCACTCAAATTTTAACCTAAATGTACTCTGTTACATTTGTAAATTATATTTTAGAATCTCCTTTCAGTGGCCATTGTGAAGGTTGATGTTTGACATTGGTTGTTTTGCCCCAAAACAAAAAATATATCAATCTTTTCTCTTTAGTTTGTTTCCTTAACAGGGTCAAAATTTGTAGATATAATGAATGACTCTATGCAAGTATTGTATGCCCAGTGCACTGCCAAGTGGCCTGGAGGTCTCCAATGTTCTGTGCCAGTGTTTGATGTCATTCATGAGCGTCCTCTCTGTGATGAACATGCCAGGAAAAAGGTTAGAAGCTGTGTCTATTAGAATAGAAACTGGATATGCAGTTTACAACAAAATTAACAGCTAGGCCATCTTTAGTCGAATTTGATAAAAGATGCTGCAACTTCAAAATTTGTTCTTACTCCATAAGCTGCTGTTTGTGGTTTGTTGAGAAGAAACTGTGAGCACAGTTTTCTTACTTTTACTATAAGTAATAGATGCCACTTCCTATTATTCACAAGTGCAGTGACCCATGCCATATGTTTGGAGAAAAGGAGAAAAGTTTGTAAATCAGAAGCTGAAGGGGTGAGGTTTACAAACACTAACCTCTTAGTGGGTTATTACCCTGGTAAACTGATAGTGCAGTGTATTATAAAATACCCATGGGTAGAAGGGCGCATGCTTAGCAGGGCCAAACAGCTCAGATCAATCTGTCTGACCCTTTACATGTTATGGTTTTGAATAGGATTGAGCTAGTAAGGCTGTATATGTCATTTGTTTGTGTGTTGTATTCAATATTTTATGCTTTTCTTTTGTTGCAGGCCAAATTTCAAGAGGCTCAAGCCCAAGCTCAAGCAGCTGCAGCAGCAGCCAAGTCCTCTCCTGGAGTAACAAAGCCTCCCCCAAAGAAGCCACGGCGGAAACCACAGCCAAAGGCCCCATTACTTCAAAAGCTACCCAAGCCAACTAAAAAACCAGCCAATAGAAAACCAGCTATGCCCAGGTCAAACAAAGCAAGAGTAGCAAAGACACCTAACAATTCAATAAGACCTGTTGGTTTGGACAATTCATTTAGTCCTGATAATTCATCGGATATGTTATCTCCAGATATCAGTTTGTCATTGTCATCTGACTACTCACATGGAAGTGGACCTTCTCCTATGTCACCTGATCTTGATGAGTTTCAGCAGTATGATTCACCTATGTTTGAATCGGAGCAAAGGGAGGAGATACTCCTTGGTGGCCTTGATAATGAGGAAAGTGAACATGATATCCTTAGTGAAAATTTCCCTACTGTTTCCAATGGCAATTCTGCCATTAAAAGTCTGTATTCTGGAAAAGGCAAAGAATGTGGTGTTGGACACTCTGTTCCAGCATCAGTGATCACACACACCCCAGGATTGTTAAACAGTAGTGGTTTTCTTGGCACAGGTCAAGATGATTCTTGTTTGTCTGAATCTGGATCAAAGTCATCACCACTGAATAGCAGGAGTAAGCCAAACAAGGTCTCTAACTTACGAGACTCAAAGAAGTTAGTTAATGCAAGTAATGCCTCTCACACAGGCCCAAGCATTATATCACCAATCATTCATCAGAACAATATCAAAAAGGAAAATAACAAGATCAAAGAACTTGCCCTTAATAAGGACCCTATGTTTTCTCCCCCACACGGACTTCTAGGAAGCAATGAGTTAAAATCTCACAGCAATGGAGTGAACTCAGATCATCTTCATTCTCCCCCTATGACAATGGATAACATCCTTTCTCCTACACAGCGAAGCTGGTCTGCAATCGTAAACAATACCTCTCCAGCCTCATCATCGTTCACATCACCTCTTAATTCCACACAAACAGGATTGAATAGACTTGTTTCACCACCTTTCTCTCCTCCTTCAATGTCCCCTCACATCTCACCCCACACAACACTTGGAAATGTCTTCACATTTGACAGACCTACACCTTTTCAGCAGTCACATATGACATCACCCACTCTGAGCCCTGCAAGTCCATCATTCCTTCAAGGACAATTGAAACCAACAGGAGCACGTTTTCCAAGGCACAATGAAATTGACCACTCTGATGATCCCTTCCTCTTTGATGATAGAGAGCAAACTCTATTTGGTGGAACATTTAATCAGAATCATGACACAACCTTAGGTGACCTGCGGCTAAGATAAAGTGCGCAAAAGAAGTCGTTTTTATCCCTAAAGGAGGAGGAGATTTTTTTTTTAATTGCTACACCTGCATCAAGTGGTTTGCTTATAAGCAGAAAGATTGATCATTATACAAGTATCTCGTATTCTCAGTAAGCTTATGTGGTGCCACTTCTGCCTGATATATGTACAATGTGTCACAGTAATACCAATCAGGAATTCATTGGTTCCTCCAGAAAGATTTCCAGAGTATTAACTTTTCAGTGAACATTGCTTTATTTGCTGCCATTAGACAAACAATACCAGCATGTTGACTATGCTGTTATTTGTATATAAGAAAATTACTGTAAATATTACCCCCACAGCTTTGTGGTGCATGTGAGGGTGTGATTCATGTCAGGTGCAAAAGACAATTTGGTTGGATTTTCCAGGCCTGTTATTCTACCCAAGTTGCCTTATTTTACTTTACCTACACAAAGATTTGAAGGTTGGTGGAATTGGGTTGTGGCAAACTGTGCTTTACTTCCTTTGCCTGTTAAAAACTGTAACCTTTTGACTCCTAATTTTGCTTTCACCTTGTAATTCTTGAACATACAGACATAGCCTTAATTCAATTTCACACTTTTTAAAAATTATTTCCTTTTTTATTTTTAAGGAAGAGAAGGAGCCATGCGTATAGATGAAAGATACTATTATTATTAATTTTTTCCGCCAAAATTGTCCTAAATGGTACTGAGTAGAAGATGTAGGGGAAAGACATAGCCTACAATTTATTTCCACACCAGTCATTAGGGAAGCAAAATTAAGAGTCATCAGAGTTTATGTTGACTATACATATTTCAACTGAGTGTCAAAAATAATCCAGTATTGGTGGATCTTTTATATTTGTGTCACTCTGAACCAATCTGATGCAAAACTAAAAGATGCAATTCTTAAACAATTGCAATTTTGTTGCTGGCAATTCCTCATGCATCTGTTAGTTTTCATGGTTTTACTCTGATCTTTCATCTCTAAGTCATGGCTTCTTTGATGAGCTGCAGTGACTGCATTGGTCTGTTTTAATGACACTTGGTTGAAAAACTCTGTATCTGTGTTTATCTTACCTGATCTGATGCTGGCTGTGTTAAATGTAAACAAAACCCTCCACCCTACTTCAAACAGTGACATGTGACAAGTCTCATGATTGTGGCAGACATAGAAACTGCATTAAATGCAGTTGAACTTATTTTGAAAAGGAAAAAGATGCTGTATTTATATAACTTCATCTCAAAGATGACTTGATAATGAACTTACATCCTGAACGTCAACTAGTTGTTTACCATGTTTTGTCACATCAAGGGTTATAAAAATCCAGTAAAATTATCTTGACTAAGACTTGACTCTCCTGACAGTTTTCAGTTTCATGCGGCTTTTATTCATTTGGGTTACTTTGCTAGTTATAACTTAGGTTTGTTATTATTTGTTGATTTGGGGCTTAATTCAAATGTTTTGGATTGTTGCAGGGCGTTTTCAATCTGCCCTTTTGTCTTCTTAACTTTTTTGTTGTTTTTGCTTCAGGAACATTCTTTCAGTGAAGGTAATATGTTGTCTTGCCTATTGGGAAATTTCACTAGTAAAATGATAAAACTGTTGGATTTATTCTTATTTTGCTTTAGCTAGCTGTAAGATGCAAATTTTTGTTTGTAAAATTAGGGGGCACCAGTGTATAAGTATTTCTACACCATTGTAAGGCAGTATGCTCTAAGAAGATTTTTTTGTTTATATACACTTTTCTGTTTTAGTTTTGTTTGAGGCAAGTCACTTAGCATTTGGTTGCATTATGGCACACACTTAAATTGTAGAGGATAATTCAAGACTTAGTCAGGCTTCTGTCTGTGAGTAGTTTTTCTCTCTTTCTCCCTAGTTGTGAATGAGTTAGCTTTATGTATGGCCATTTCGAACCTGGCAGAATATTCAGGGGAGTTTATTCATGGCCAGATTAATTATACTTAGGAAAACAACAAGACTTCTTTATTTGTTCGTTTGTTTGTTTATTTTTTAGTTGTAACCAGACATAACCACTCTATGCAATAGAGAACATGTCCACTAACAAAGATTATTGTGGCCTCTGAACTGAACTAAATATATTTAATATGGAACATTTGTTTAAAAAATAAATAAAGTATTTTCTGAGAACATAAAGCTTCTGTTCTTTGTTTATGAAATTCAACCCATCTTTAAGTATGATTTGTAGTGGAATCCATCAGTATCTGAGGGTGTATCCAAACTTCCTCCTCTTTGCCAAAAAATTGATTGATTACACCAATTGTGAAATCCCATAGTTAAATTGCTTAGGGTTAGGGTTAGGGTTAGAGAAGTTTGAGAAGGACTTTGGTTAGTATCAATGATTAATTGATCTAATACCAAAATGATAAATCTGTCAACTGAGTAATGAAAACAAAAGATAAACACTCAAAAAGTGCAATTTGTTCACAAATCTGACCGCAGAAATCTGGATTGCTCTGCGTTCGTCCTCTAGGTATTTGGATAGATCGCTCCAACCAAAAGTTAGGTCGCTCCAAACGAAAGTGAGATCACTCCATCAAATAAGTTACTTCGCTACCAACATAAGTTACTTCGCTCCATGTTGAAAAGTGAAGTATTAGTTACCAATGATCTTTAAAATTTGTAAGTGATGTTGTGTCTTGCGACAATTCGAATGCATCGTATTCATCGATTTTCACTCTCCTTCAGATTAGCTACCGAGCTACCGATGTATGATGTATAGCGATGATGGAATAAATGATCGTGGAATAAATTATAACGGAAAAATGAATGCGAAATACGGGTCCTGGATGCACCATGTAGAAGAGCGTTTCGGCCATTTCTTTTAGTAACATGCGAGGAGCTGTTTAAGGCAACAAGGGAAAACTTCAATGCAGTGCCCTCGCCGAGAACTCCCTGTGGGAATATTCCTCGAGGAGGTGACGGTACATTGGTTGGAGCACCGAGCTCCTTACAGCTCAGCATCATGGGAAGACTTTACTGCAGTAAAGATGGCGGTATCTCTGGCGCGTATTTCAAACAGATGAGCAGCTTTGAATCGTTAAGCGGTCGTTGCCGGCCTTACGACGATTTTACCATGCCAAGGAACACCTGCGTTCCTGCTACAGCCAAGCGGAGAAGCAGCTTTAGCAAAGGTACATCGTTCAGTGTTAAATTGACGTGTTTAAACTACTCTATAAGAAACGCGGCCTCGGTTCTTTCATCATTATTTAGCGTAGGCCTTTTCATTACTATTCCGTGGCATAAGGAAGTTTTTAGGCGATCTTTTACTTAACCATTTGGGAAGATCTTCATGGAATTTTATTTCGCTGTTTGATCTGCTGGGAAAACCTTGACTATCCTGTCTAAAGTTTCTAATTCGTCTTGAATTCTAAAACCATAAGGGTTTGGTTTTGACATCTTCACTCTGGTCACGTACAAGCTACAAGTTAAAACAGATCTTTATATCTCTTAGATTCCAACACAAACGAAATCTGTGAAATACATACAGCTTAGATCAACTCTGAGTAGAAATTGCGCCTTGAAATCAACAGCTGATGATTTCAAACTTAAATTCTCTAACACCATGCTGTCATGTTGAATGGATTATTGATGACAAGAATAGGCTTTAATTAATTTCGCACCCATGTTTGAGTTTTACGATTTCACAATGTTCGCATTTAGGCTAGGACCTGTTCGATTCACGAGCGGAATTTTTACTCCTGTTAAATAGTGTTCGACGAAAACCTCGCCAAAATCACGAGTTTTTCATTGTTTGCGGGAGTTTTTAGCGTCCTAAAAAATTGTCTGACTGGGAAAACGAGCGTTCACTACCTGCGAAAATTAAACTCCAGCTGACCTAAATGAAGCAATTGTTACTGTGTAATTTTCTCAAAGGTCTGAACTCTTTCCGGATATATTTTCATGAAATTCAGTTCGACTCGTCATTCAGTGCTGGGAATTTAACGGTTTAAGTAAATTTCCACGGATACCAACTGCGATGGCACCACATTCACTTCTGACGAAGGTATGCAACATATTTACTCGATAAAATTAAATAACTTTTCGCGTTACTCGTCATTTCGTGTGCGGCATTTAAGACTCAACTTAGCATAATTTTTAAATTCTGTTGGTTGTACACAAACCTTTTTCAATGGAAGTTAATCCCATAGGCTGCTTCCGAACAAAGGTGGCATAATTGTGTTTGGCCATCTAGGGCAGAACTATGTTAACAAACGGGATTATATTTGCTTATTCAAGACTTTCTGTCTGAGTTTATTATTTCCAGCTTTTGTACCTTCAGAATCTTTCACGAACTTCTCATCATGAGTATCTAAAGTTGCAAATAGAAGATTACTTCAAGTAACACCGAAATTTTTTTACCACCTCTCGGAAAACTTTCAGATGCAAATGAAATACCCGACGAATTGCATTTTAATTACAAACCACTCGACGTCATCTCCATCAGCACTTTAAGTAAACAAACGTATCTCTTGATGCAATTTACACCGTCATCTACTGAAAATTTTTCTTTTTGGCCTTTTCTACGTTTATGTAAGCTTATTATGAAAGACTTCAATCAGTTTTAAACTCGTTGTTTTGGCGATAACAGAGTTTCATTTGCGAGGTATTGAAGGTAATAGCGAGTTTTCGACTTCGCTGCGAACCGCTAAACCCTGAATTTCTCAGATATTTCAAAATTTAGCGGAACTAACTGCTCCTATCGCGTCAACACAATCTGCTCCCCCCAATAAAACTCTGAAAACTTTCTATAGTTCACTTGTGCCTACCATTCCAAACAGTGTTTGTTTACAAACCAAACTTTAAACGTCAAAATAACTTGTCAAGTTGGGATGTTATGCGGAAGTTCAAACTTATCACTATCGAGTTGTTTTAAAATCTATTTTTCTCGTCTTCTTTACCCTACGATTGCGAGCTTTTATAAGTTTCCGTTTTGAGGTAGATTGTACAATTAGGTTTTTTCAGTTGGGCATTACTATCGAAGCGTTCCGTTTAAGCTAAAGTAGACTGATGTTTTCTTTTGAACGTTGCGGAACTTGGTGTAGCACTACAATCAGTAACATTTGGTTAATGCAGTCTTAATTTTATACTCGAGCACTTGCAAGGCCTGTGACTCTCCCTTTTGAGACCTTTTGATGATCGGGATACATTTGGTTGCTAAGAAACATTCCTGAAGATTGCGGGCTCAACTCAGTCAGTTGTTAAGTTGAGGATGTTCCCAGCCTTTTCCGAGCCTCGTCAATTCTATTGTCATGAACATCTGTGACAAAAACAGAACATTGACTTAACAACATTTAGGTTCTTCTTCTAGACGGACAGTTGCTCCCTTAGGCGGCATATGGAATTTTTCTTTTAAAAAGCCTCGCTTGATAACCAGGGCAGCTTCCAGAGGGCGCTGGCTGGCTAATCTTGTTTCAAAATGGGCTCCCGCGTGCACACCTTGACTTGAGACTTAGCTTTATATTTCACGCGCTGGTTCCCCTTTTTTTTCCTTATAGTAGTGAACAACACAAAAAAACTGTCTCTCTGCGCAGCCAGCTGTAGCATTTGAGACTAACCCGAGTTATGGTTTTAGCTGATTTTCTAAATATAACTTACGTCAGAGTAAAATAATTCATGATTTGTTTTGCCCACGATGCGGAAACACGCTTCAAACATGTCAGTTAATCCAGGGAGTAGGAAATGGAGTTCACGTCATAGTTTTTTTTCCGCATACGTCTTGGAAACACGTTTTAAATTCGTTGATTAAATGATAAGAAGTAAATTGGATTCTTGTCGCTGTTCACTCACCATCAAGGCAAAAATCCCAAACGAGTTAATTATCTCATGAAGCTGATGGAAAGGAAAGTGTCATTTTGGTATACTGTGGAAATATGTTTGAAAGGTTGTTTTCGCCTTAAATAAATACTACAAACAATATTATTTGTGTTGGTTATGATAGTTCATACAATAAAATTTAAAAGTAATTTCCTAAAACTTTTCAATGCCTCTCAATTAGGTCGATTCAGCCAAGGTAAATGATATTATGTCAGACAGGATAATCTAATTTCATCAAATGAGTTGATAATGTAAATTGACCAACGTTAAGAGTTTTTAAAGCTTACGTTTCGAGCGTCAGCCCTTCGTCAGAGCGAATTGCTAACTAAGGGGTTTACCGTGATCAGCTTACATTATCAAGTCAGTTGATAAAAACGAAATTATTTCGCAATACCCTCCTCCAACAACGCAGCACCATTGATGATAATTTAACCTAAGTATCAATTTTTTTTTAATAGAATCTTGAATAAACATGAACAAAACAGCGACGATTTTTGATCATGAGACGGTGTGTGGGCGTCTCAAAAGTAATCTCTGCATTGAAATTTGTTTAGTATGGAGCAAGGAATATTTTCTTTGTAAAGAATGTTTATGACACTCCTTTTTTGCGGCTTGCTAAGGTTATTGTGAATGCCGAGTGCTGTGGTAAAATGCTCGGAAACTCAAATTGGCTTGTTGTGATAATCGAATTTATTTACATTTCAGCTATTTCAGCATATTCGCCCTCCAACGGCTTTCGGTTTCAGTGGGTTTTATGATCTCATGCCGGATACTAGAATTCCCTTTTGATGGTTCTATTTAAACTCATATTTTTTTAAGCTCTTCGTATTTGACCTGTGTAGAGGAAGCTTTCTTCGGTTCTTTCCCCTAGGGAAGTTCATATCTACCGAAATTTTTATTATCTGCAAAATTCAGGAACGGAAAATCTAGTTTTTTTTTTTCGAAATTCCTTCACCAACGTCCTAAGTGTTGTTGAGTTAATTGATGTAGTTGTTTGTGAAAGGATTTATGTCTAACAAATATTTTAAGACTCTTAGATGCTTTAGCTTACTCAACAAAAATCAATCGTTAGTAACCGCGTGTGATGACAGTGGAAAGAGCTTCTCTCTGTGTCGGTCAGTTCAACGAGACCGCAGGCCACGTTTTCAAATTGTTAAGTTCGACCGGTCGATGTCCTAGTTTTCCTTGAATTATCGGTGCCTGGTCATTTTGATTAGTTAGGAGAATAAGCAAACTAGTCAACGATTTAATGGGTTGCCGATCGAAAACATTCTCAGATTAAAATCACAGGAAAGAGTGGAACAAGCAACGGGGATTGAGAACTGCTTATAAAATGAACAGAAAGTGAATAAGAGCAATTATTTTAGGAGTAAATGTTTTGCGGTTAAAATTCGTGATGCGGCAAAAACTTCTAATTTCCTTTTTGTGGTTTGACTCCAAGAGATATTTACAGAGTTTTTCCGGTAATTTGCAGTATTGTTCTTGTTTATCGCGACTACACGCCCAGTTTCTTTTGTTTTTGAACTGCAATTGATATTCAATTGATTTACGAGTTCACAGTCTGACTGAGAAACACAAGTGTCGTTTGTTTCGCAAGAAGTGAAGTGCTAAATGTGTTTCAGTCAAGTCCACTCGCAGAGAAGCAATATAACACGCACGCCGCGCAGAGAAGACTTTGCTGTTCAGGTCTAAACAGGTCTAGATGCCGACGGCACAAATGCGTCTTCGAATCCAACGTACTAGATCCTCTTCTAGGGGTGAGTACACTTTCAAATTTTCCTTCAAGAGTTCAAGAAACAGATATTTCCGCTGTGTCAGTGCGGTAGATTCGTTGCTATCAGCTTCATTGCTATCTGAGATATCAGTATGCAATTTGTTTGTTGTTCAGTTTGCAAGCAGCACAATGTAAGAGCGAAAGAGTAATGTTATTTTTGATGAGTGTAGTATTATAGGCTTTGCTGAGAATTTGAGTGTCTTTATCTTGAGACTGTCGCCACTGAGTTGTTTAAGTTTCCGTTGTCCCCTGTTCGAAGAATTACGTTTCCGCGACTCTGTCAGGAAATGGTGCATGGAACTGGCCCAGTATTTCAAGTTACTCCAAAGGTTGAAAGAAATAACCCGTTCGTTAAGACTCGAATTAAACTTTACCAAGTCGTCGAAGGAACATGCTTCAGCAAATTCCTGAGGAACAAAAATATATTGACAATACATGAGCAAAACTTGAGAATATTTCCTAAGAAGTTTCGTGTAACCAAGTTTATCTGTATATTTTGTAAACCATTTCTGTTCTAAGACGCTTCCTGATAAGTTCTTCGGCTTCATGATGGAGTATTAAGTTCTTCCTGGGTCACTGGCGAGGGATGAAGTGTTCTTGTCGCGTTTGAAGAAGCATTAATTATATTGTACATACGAGTGAGCGTTACTTAGGTTTCGCCAGAATGAACTCATTCAAATAACTTTAAGTTTTAAAATTATAGTGTGGCATAGACAAATTGCTCATTTTCTGCTCGGTGTGTTTGAAATTTTATCCACATCATGATAATGTGGCTTTTTGTTACTTTTCGTGCGCTAGATGGACCAGCTTTTGTTTCAAAACGTGAAACTACTATTATTAGAAAAATCGCACATTTAAGAAGTTAAAAAAAAGGTGAATACTGCAATTGGACCTAATAGTGGAAATGAATGCGTGGCATTTATCGCTAATGGTATTTTCTGTAGTACCTGTTGATTGTGTGGTTAAATTTTATTGATTCAGCTTCTGAAGTACTTCCCCCCTGTCGTCTACCCAAGCATTTTTTAAAATTCAAAGTTGATGAGAGATCGCATTTAAAATAGCGTGCGAGCAGGGCCTCACTGTACGAGCTTTCTTCACCCGCAGGAAGATAGGGCACCTTGGGCAACGCAACCCGGCGAGACGTCTTGAAGGGGTCTGGCACTAATATCAGTGCCCGAATCCTTGGCTACATAGAAGAATAGTAACAAATTTGTTGTAACATGGTAGCTCAATTTCAAAGCTTTAGAAACCATATTGATGGGTGGCGATCATTCTTAACTGTTTCGAAATATCAAAGTAAACGTGACAAGAACAACTAAATTTGATCACAGAAAGTCAATCTGCTCTTACAGTTTTCAACCCATAATACTTTTCTCGTACACTATTCGCATCATTTTTCGAATGAGTCTCTACTTCAGTCAGGATTTCTTCTGGCTCTCGTATGAGCATGATACCTACTGCAATACACGCGTGTGAAAAGTTGTTTGCTATCCGTTGACAATAAGTTGATCGGATACCTCAACTACAAATGACATGTAAGCCGGAAGTTTCAGATTTTCGTTGTATTAAACCACAGAAAACCGTGACTGTAAAAAGATTTCTTTGTTTTTTTCGCTTCCCCAGCCGGATTTATTCGCAGCTAGTTCGTAATTTTTACTCAAGTTTTGTGACAGCTAAATCTCGAGTAGCTTGAAGATTCCAACACTGAGTTGTACGCGGGACAACAGCTTTTCCTTTTGGAAAATTTGGCTAAAATGTTTCAATTTCGTCATTTGGAATTTCGTGTCAAGTCTTTCTCCTTCGGCCATCCTTGGTCCTTCTTGGTCAATCATCGACTTTTTTGGTGTTTTCCTACCCTAGCAAACGATAATTTCAGGGTATTTCTTATCGGCCGAGTTAGTATATGTTGGCACGTACCGGATAAAGCCGGCAAACATCCCATCAGCGGTCGCTCTTTCCGCCTACTCTTATCTCATTCATTGGCGCCATTGAAGTTTCTTAGTGCCGTTTAAGCACTCAAAAGGTTATCTCGATGCTGGCAAAATTCACTGTGGGGCGGAGAACTCAAGAGGATTGGAAAAGCTGGAAATAGCACACAGGGTAAAGTCTACACTTGTCACGCTAGAGGAAACTGAAGATATAAGAGTAATGTTTCATGGTTAACTCCAATTTTAAGTCCACGAGATCATGAACAACTTTGGCGGCGAGTTTTAGCGGAACGAAAAGTATCAACAGACGCCACAGACTTTTCCAAACTTTATGAATAAAAGGCGAACTGATCACGTGGCTTTCAGAAACATTTTTGTCTCACCAAGCTATCCTCTTCAGCTCAAAAGATAATATTCTCATTGTTTACTTTACGTGACTCTGATAAAGTTGAGATCCACAGTCATGAAATTAACGTTTTATTTGATGTACTGTCAACTATGTTAGCAGTATGTCTCATGGGGAAAAGTCGTATCAAAATACTTCATGCCTATACGTGACAGTCAAAGATAGAGTCTGATAACCTAACTTGTCTTAGCCCGGGAAAATGATACAGTTTTAGTGTTCTTTTTCTTGCGCTCTAACTGATTCGTTGGTGAACAGCTATCTTGTTCAGCCATAGGATACGTGTCTTTTGAGTGACAGTGACTGAAATGCTCAATGTCTGTACGTGATTGTCAAAGATAGAAGCAGATAAACTCATTAATAAGGTTCAAGTGTTCCGTTTCTCGCGACTAAAATGAGCTTTAGGTGAAAATCTTAGTGGTTTCAACTGTGTTTTGTCTCGACACTGCGATAAGTTTGCACCGGAACTGAGATGAAGCATGGCCATTTTTATCAAAACAGATATCGGGGAACGGTGATATAACAGGATATAACATTATCTGGGATATTTCCCTCTTATATTCAGGTTGTTAAAGGTACTTATATGTCAAAACGTCATAAATTGTGCAGCGCAAATGTCCATCTTGAGTTGAAATGTTTATGTCTCCCACTGTACGCAAAAAATTTCGGACACACCTTGTTTGTAGTGTTCCGAAGTTACATTCATGGGCGTCGACATACTAAAACCAACATTTTTATCCATTGTTTTCTGTGACGAAGTTTTATATTGTCTAGTGACGCCAAACTAAAGAAACAACACGTGCCAAGGGTGCGAAAACGTTAAGGTTCGAAGTGATTGGTTTGGGTTTCCATTTGATTGGCAGTTAAAAAAAACGGGGATTTCCCTTGACTAATGTTGAGTATAGAGTTGCACGATAAGTTTGGCTTCGTCATGTCACAAAAATCCTCAAGATTGGAGAGCCGCCAAAGATAAGGGTCACTAAAAATATTTAGACAAAAAATTGAAAAGGTCATACTCCTACATAGAAATTTCGGTTTGCTTTCATCGCGGATTGACTGTACATTTCATCGCCATTTTTCTGGTGTTTAATTTTAAATGCTGTTTTCGTTTTTTGTTGCTATATGTGTCAATGGTGTGTTGAAAGAGTCAATAAGTCATCTGGACTTAGGAACAATTTAGAAATTCTTCAATTCTGTTATTCTGCGCTTGTATGATGGAGCTTTTTTTTTTCAATGTGTATGTTTCTTGCTGTCAGGAAACGAAGCATACCAGCTTTTATCCAAAACAAGTTCTCGTTGTGTGCTGTTTGAAGCGTAATAAACGATTAAAATTTCTCTCGCTAACGTCGTATGTTCTAAGTATTATTGATCGCAAGTTGCATTGGAATTAAGAACAACCGTGCTGGTCAGAAAAACCTCGAAAATCAATATGCTTGAAGCTTTTTCCTTCACTCTGTTAAGTTGAAACACAGTTCTGAAGACGATTGCATCTAGTTTCGTATTCCTTCACCGATAGTTCATTCTTCAACCGAATCTTGTATTGTTCAGTGATAGTAACCAATCAGGGTTTTTTTTTCTCTCCTGACAGCCAATCAGATGAGGTACTCACACCACATTTTCCGCGCTTACATGGTACCGTGGCGTTTTCCCGCGCCTTGGTTCCAGTAACATGTTTTCAGGTTATGGTTGCATATTTCCCGCGCTTCGCACTGGTGACCGGTGGCAGAATTTTCCGCGCGCTTCTTCATGTTTTTGCCTCGTGACATATTTTCCCGCTTTAACAAGGACATGTTTGTCGTGCAGGTTCATTCACATGTTTTCCTTAAACCAGTACCAGTTATCAGGTACCAGTTGTATGGTTTCCCGCGCTTGGCACCACTTGCAGAGTTGCACTACGCAGCAACTTCTAGTAGAAGTATGCTGTAAATTTTGTCGGCTTATTAGAGTCGCATTTACATGCTATAGTAAACTATATCTGTGCTTTCACAAGACAAGACTGCACACAATGTTACCCGAGATAAAACTGATTTGCTAATTTTCTGAGTAGTTGATACATAATGAAAGTTTAAACTGTTAAAGGGGCAATGTATTGCTTAACATTCTTGCAAATTTATGTCTAATCGATTCAACAAATCTTGACTGTAAATTACGTCTTTTTTGTTAGAATGCGTTCATTTAATTATGATCGAAAGCCTTTTAAATGCGCCACCATACCTCCAGACAGAAAATTCCATGCGTTTTTTCACACGCTTCAAACTTCTGAGTTTTTATTATAACAACAATAAGAAATTATCAAACTGTAGATTATTTCTTGAATTTCATGGCAAGAGAAGGAAACTCGTCCAAAAATAACAAAAACTGTTACATAACGAGAGGTCCTGAAATCGTCTTCGAGTTTGTGAGAAAAAAGCTGTGGCCTGCCGAAAGAGTCGTGCGTGGGTTTCGTTTGTCTTTTGTGTTTATGTTATGTATCAAACCATTTATTAACCAAACATTCCATTCTTCAATTATAGCACAAAGGGAAAGAGTGTGTTTATTGTTCCCCTTGAAAACGTCAATTAAATCGCACTCAATCGCATTTCTTTTTTGACGAGTCCATTTAGGCGGAACGTAAAAACCCGATTAACATACTACTTCTGAAGAGTTGTTATTGAGAAACATTGACCTTTAAAATGGGTTGTAGTATAATTTGTGTGCGTTGCTGTAGCTTCGCTCCGATAACAAACGGACGATATTTTTGTCTGGCCTGTAACTGGGAGACACCTAATCTGATTGAAGAATGTGCTGGCGACGCCCAGAAACTTAAGATGTTACTTTAATAATCTGTTCCTGTCCTACATCAGATTTGATTTAGGGTTATTTCTGGACGAAATAACTCAGCTTTTTCCCAGATGTTTATGAAAAGAGATCATTTGATACCCCAAATTGAAGTTTTAAGTGCAGTAAAAGCTTGGCTACTCTGCATATTTCGACCCAGTGAGGTTCAAACTCGAACACAGCGGGTTGAAATATAGCGAACCAGTTTTCTTTCGTTTAGTGTGACACTTATGTATTTCCGTGACCACCAAATTGATTTTTTTCAATCAAATTTCGATCGGCGCTTGTGCCCTGACCTCAATACCACTAGCACTCGTCAAGAGAGACGAGATTAAATCTTATCTTGTCATAATGGTAAAAAGCAAAATTGAACGGTATCTCAGCTTAGGGATTGGTAGATATATTAATTGCCGCGCCAAAGTCGCAACTCTCAGCGGAAAAAGTAGCTTTTAGGGAAATATTCGCCTGCCAGCCGCAAACTCGAGAGTCAGTGATCGCATGGGCGTTGAAATGTACATCCTGGTAGATTACTATCGTTGTCAAGGCTGTCAACCTTTTTACTCATGAACTAGCGTAAACCAATCAGGGCAGTTTTTTGCTGATGATTTTCTTCGAAGCGTGTCGGAATTGTTTTGGGATGTTGACGTCTCGTCAGTTGGACTGAAATGCCTCGCGGTGCGTGGCGCGTGATGTCTTTGCAACATTCGTTTTGTCAGAGCGTGATCGCGTATCAACGCTAATTGCAGCTCATAATTGATGAGGTTTAGCGGACATCTTTGCGTAGAAACCGCTCTTTTGAGCTCGGGAAAGTGACTATGAGCTCAGGTAAAAACAGCTGTATTGTGGTCTTGTGCCATTTTGTCAGTTGTGGGTTTTTTTAGTGATCCGAAGGCAGTTCTTCGCTGTGTCGTGTAGAGTTTTCCTCTGTTAATGGTGTAGCGGTGAATCTCAATTTGGATTTGTTCTCAATCAAACTTTTCTCCTCCAGGACTTAAAGGGAAACTTTTTGGTGGCAGCAAAGTGAAAAGAGCCCGCTCGTTTTCCGGTAGAGAGAAACAGAAATGGACGCCAGCGAAAGACGCGAAAGAAGGTAAGTCAATTTTAAATCGGAAGTACACATTTAATGATGCCTCAGGTATTTTCTCTGTTATTCTTCTAACAGACTTTTAATGCTCATTTAGATTTTATTCTAAAGAATTATTGCTGAGTAATTTCATGCGTTGATGTCCCTTAGGTTATTGTAGTAGCGAGATATTCGTTGTTTTAAGTCCTCCGCATTTTATCATTGATATTTTAAAAACAATTCATAAATTACAGGGAAAAATTTTACAAAAGCCCTGAGGCGCTGTAGCGGGGAACACATTTTTCATGTCCGCGTGTTGATTGTGGTTTTGGTCTCAGAAATAAATCATCGTCTCAAATTTGAACGCCTCAGAATACCAAAGATCTTTTTGTGGAGAAAAGTCACGTCTACTTGAGACTCTTGTTTAGTATTTGATTTTTAATATTGTTAAAGGTTAGCCGTGTGTAACCACACTTAATGCCTACACGCTTTATGCTGTCTCGCTGAGCTGAACAAAGCCTTAGTCCGATATTTAGCCTTGAAAAGCACAGCTAGTTTGAGCAGATCTGTTCTCTGTTTCCGTTGGGCACATTCGTCTCGCGTGAAGCCTCCATTTTTACGAAATTCAGGCGACAATGTTGGATTTTAAAGAGTCAAAATGTGCCATTGTAGGTAAGTTCGGAGCGATATGTTTAGAACAGACTTGCGCGCGATGTATGTTTGTTAACCGCGTTCGTCGCGCGCGGTCGAACTTAGGATCAGTAACCAAAGCTAAGTGACTTATTTTTTAGAGCGGGTTGTTCCTAAACCGTTATTCTCGAAAAGTAGCTAAGCGCATTTGTCATAATGACCTCACAGCTTCACAGAACAAGGGATTTACGCAAACACGATAAACAAAGCAGTGCTTATAGAAGACGCAATGACAAAGGAAGTCTTTCGAGTCTCTTTGTTCGAAGCTCTTTCTAAATCTTCAGTATAACAGATGTGACAATGCGGTAGCAATAAATCTTTTCCTTCAGCGAGCTCGTCTTTGCTTGGTAGAGGTTCCTCTCTAAGGGATGCGCTCTCAAAGAACACGGAAAATTGTTAGAGGTGAAATGAGACGGAAAAGCGAAGGAGGTACATTTACAAGGTTTTGTTTTCATTGCGAAAGTTTTCCTTCCTGTTTCTATGTTTTTAGAACGGCTTTTACTGGGTTTGAGGCTTAATCTTGGTAATTCTGTCCATGTATGGAGGGATATTGTTAAGTTTTTTTTCGGGTGAAAGGCAACGTCTGAAGTGATCTAAGATCCCTTGCTAATTGGTTTTAATATTAAACACCCCCCGAAAATGAATTGTCAATTTCGTGTCGATTTTGTGCGCATCAGAAATGCGTGTTTTTGTCTCTCAGCAACTGACGCGAGTTTTATCAGATTAAGATATGCCAAACACAAAGAGCTGGCCCAGAATTCTAACGTAACGCTTGTAGTCTGAATACATTTGATGCCATCAGTTTGTTTGTCTCGGGCTCCTAACGTAAATATTGCCGGCTGAGTTTACGGACGCTGTTACTTAAGCCAAATTTCTAGAGTTGCCACTGGACGGTGGTTTCAGCTCTTGTCCCGTCTCCCATGACATGGCCACCGGAACATCAGAGTGATGTTGCTGTTTTTAAGTGATGGGGGATAACCAGACCTTTCTTGTGCGTTACACTAAAAGGCAGAAATGTAAGTGCTTTCCAGTTTTAGTTGTAATTACTTCTAAGTAAACGAGAGAGTACATTCGCTGATTTTGCATATGTTTCAACGACCGTTCGCGGGGGCCACTCCAAGTTGTGTGTTGCGTGGCGAAAGTTCTTTCCGGCTTCCCACGTCAAATTGGTTGCAAAAATTTCGCTTTTAATTTATCTGCCAATAATTAAAGAAATGCGTTACCTATCTCATTCACAAATTTGACATGATGGAAATTGTAACAGATACCAGAACACCGAAATGGGGTACGCTGCTCGATTGACAAGAGTTTTCCCATTCGTTTTAAAAGCTTATTATTCTTACAGTTGGGTTTAAGCGAAATTGTAAGATGTATTTGTGCACGATCTTTGGGGAATCATTGCAAGAAACGCCATATATTTCACTCGGCATTTACGACCGTTTAACCGCTTGTAGACGGTTAAGTCCATCTTCCTTCCTTTCGTCGAGTTGTCATACCGTCATTTAGGGAACTTCATCTTTTTGGCACAATGTTCGGTAGCGTGACAGGTTTGAAACTCAATGTTATTTACCCCGCGACAAATCTTTAACACGTAGTTTTCCATTTCATAATTTTTCCAATTCAATGTATTTTTTAACATAGATCACTTTGCGTGCATTCCCGTAAAGTAACGACAATTCTACGTTTCTAAAATTTCGATTGTAACTTAATCCCAGCAATCACTCTTGTGGGAAAAATAATAATAATAACACCGCTTGCCCACGATTCACCAAAGTACACAATCACAGATTTCTACATTTACGAAGCTTCCAACTAATATTCCATTCACTTCTTGTATCACGGAGAAAACCGCCATATTTGTTTCTGTCGTGCTGTGTACGGATATTTTCATAACATTTTTTTCAATCCCTTAGCAATATGGTTTTGTATTCGGACATGTTTGTCAAGTTTGTGAGTTTAAAATTTGGCCAAGCAACGATATATGTAAATCAAGTTTCATAAACACCAAGCTGTTTGTGAAAAATTTATGATAGATTTATCGTCGTAACTCGTGATTGCGAATGAGTTAAGAATATATTGAAAACCTAACAATCATGGACACTTTTCGTTTTGGGTCCATAGTCACTAAATGAAGCGAGATTAATTTGACAACACAGTTGTTGTACATGCTTGGGAGATTCTTCGAATTTTATGTAAATACGCTAAATATCCTACTACGGAATTTAAACGCGGGTGGTAAAAGTCAAATTTGTGATCGCGAAACATTGTTGTACGGCATTTAAAAAGCACATCGAGTGCACTTGTTTCCATTCAAGGCTTAAATTTACAGAGATTGACGAGAACACTTTTATCACGTATTTAGAGAGACTCAAGCCAAACCGCACTTCCAATAAGTTGCTAATTCGTGTTTGTTGTCGAATGTTAATCAAATTTTTCTGGTTTTTTTGTGTTTTTGCGATAAGAATCCTTTCATAACAATGCCTAGTATCCCTAATACAAATCAGTTTCATTTAAATCAGTTCAGCGACCATTATATCTCTACATTTTTACTGTAGAAACAATGGTTACTTTTTGATAATCAGTTTATCCAAAATACAGGTTTTCCATCCACTTAAATTGAGGTTTTCTGATTTATTGGAACAAAATTGGATGTTGTTTCTTTTCAAATTACTGACTTCCTGTTTTTCTCTGAAGTTAGACATTCTTTACTTTTAATTGAGAATACAGAATCATTTTCTGAGCCAAAAAATGTGGTACTAAGTCATGTGAGCTTAAAATTTGAAGTTTATTTTGAGTCAAAAATACACATCTTCACTTTTGAAATATTGGAATAAACATATATTTAGATATATATTGTATGTCTGCTATAAAAAAATATTGGTTTTCATATTAGTCTGTGGTTTACTGCGAATTTGCATCATAGCTTGTTTATGATTAGTTTTTATAAACAAAGATCCTTCTAGAGATAAATCTTTGCGAAGACATTGTAATCAAAAGTGAAATGTATTAAATTTATATACAAAAGATGAGTGCTATCGTGACATTATATAACATGTAAAAATTTCATCGGAAATATTTGCATGGATAGGAAACAGTTTTGAAGATCATACTGAGCTTATCTGTAGTTAAGCTGGATCTAAGGGTTTCTGATATTAAGGTCATCCTTTTGTGCTATAACATTACAACTGTATTTAAGGTACTCTTATGCTCCAGTAACTTTTCAAGCCTCAGTGATGTATTCTTCAAAGTTCAACAATCTTGCTGTCAAAGTCACAGAAGAAGCAATTGTATTTTATTTCAAAGTGAAAGGTCAAGTATTCTAAAGCTTTGAATTATAATCTCCTTATTCCCTTAAGTTGCGTGACCTGATAAGAGGCAAAATTCATTTCAATATAATTATTTATAGGTTTATGTCAAGTTCTGGAGGTTTCCCTTATACAGAACCATGTCCTAATGATCACCTGGGGAATGGGGGAAAGTGGGTGTTGTAGACATGGTCATTATAAGGAGGAAAGGTTCAATATGAAACTTTTTTCTATCTGTTGGGAAGGTTGAACATTTTATTCTAGTTGTCTATTAAGCAAAAGATGATGTAATTCAGTGCATCACACAGGCATACTTGTAGGAAAAAGGTATCTAAGTGCTTTCAATAGGAGTCAAACCCATGATCTTCTGACTAGTACCTTGGGCACACTACCACTGAACTACAGAAGAGTTGTGGTGGGCTAGGCTATCAACAAGGTCTATGGAGACAAGCTTCCTGTATATTGCTAGGATAGGAATGTATATAAATATAAGTTATCAGTTATTTAAGGTAACACAATCAATTTATATCAAGAAATTAAAACAAGAACCAAAACTTGGGTCAGAATTAAACTGAGGCAAAACAAGTATGATACACATGTTACCTTGGTGTCTACAATTTTTGCTTCAAGGCTAATTTACAAATGATGTACTTTATCTTGCAAAAAATAGAGTTGTTAGTAGGTGTCTGGTTTAGAAAGTTATTCTTTGACAGAAAAGACAGCTAAGATGATAAATTAACTGATGATGTTAGCTAACACCCTTCATGTCTTTGCAGGGATTTTATACCAAATTCTACTTGTTATTTATTTAGCTTGGCTTTTTTATTTCTTACTATCTTTTTATTGTATGAAAAAGGAACGGCATTTGATCATTAACCTTGTGTGAAAAAACAAGTACAGTTTGTTTAGATGTTTAGAAGATATTGGAGGGTTAGAGTTCTTTCATCTCTAGAATATTTATGCTAAATGTTCATCTGATATTGACTGGGAAGATGCTTGGAGGCAGATGTGCTCTTAGATTTTTATAAACACATTAACCAATTCTGTTCAACCATCTCAAAGAGAATGTAATATTCCAATGCAACGATTGACTTAAACAGAGACCAGTTAAAATTAGTGAATCTATTTTAAATACTGTTACAGTATGAATTTTATTAAACTGAACCAAAAAAAAAATGATTGTTATTTAACTCAGCCCTTGAGTTGGTTTTTCAAACCATGTTAACTTTATTGTGATATTTCTTCTTTTATGTGTATTACAAAAATTAACACTGTAACTCCCATGAGTGACCAAGACGGAATTTCTCCTTACAATATTGATACAATATCAATCAGACAAGTGATGAGAATAAAGAAAACTATCAATTTGGGGATAATTAATTGATCCAATACCAAATTCTCTGAACTATCATTATAAGAATTGGAAGGTTGACAGTAAGGAGAATTTACAAATTAAGTGTGGGAGTTAAAGGATTAAACTGGTTTTGAAAAAGGTAAAACTAGACCAAATATTTGAACCATAACAAAAAAAATTTGCCCTTGATGAAGCATGGCAAATTGAAATCAATCAACAAATTGTGTAATTATAAATTCATATCTCAAAGTTATTTTTTATGTTGGCATGTTTCTATTCACCATCTGTCAATTGATGGGTTTTTTCCCTTATCTATGCATTTTTTCTGTCTTGGAATCCATGTTATGTAGTAAAATACTCTAAAATTATCACTGCTGTGGAATGATAAAATGTATCTTTCTTTCTTTCTTTCTTTGATTGCTAACTAATAATAATTAATAAGATGTATTTTTAATTAACAGTGCATGTGTAATTGATTTTGGAAATCAACAATGTCTGCAGCCATTAAGAAAATGATTTGTAAAAAGAAGTCATTTCTTCAATTGGCTATTGATTTAAAACTGAATACTATCAATCAGGTTGTAAATCAATCCCTTGTTATTTAATACTTAGAAAAAAGATATGTGAATTTGCCTGAATTAATTAGAACTAGCTCAAAGTAGCTTAATTTTGCTTGTCCAAATAAAAATTTTAAAATTTATTCTTATCTGTATTTCCTTGGAGTATAAATTATTTAGAGGCAGCTTTTACTGTGTTTGGAAAAATCATAAATTATTAACTAAAAAACATGATGTTTTATTTCTTGGATTTGAAATTTTGAAATTGAAATTTGTATGCAGTGTATCAAAGTTGACAAGTTTTTTTGTGCCGTTTTTGGTTTGTTTGTTTTATTTTTACATTACTTCTCAACTAATGAAAGTATTTACAAGATATTATTGAAAGTATCAACTCTATCTGAAGTTATGAATCGATTGTTCCTTTTCTGAACTATTCTCTACAAAATGTAGATAAAACATGTTCATCTGTTAATTTTGAAATTTACTCTTTGTTGTCTTAAAAAAGCTTCTAATCTTATGCAGCCTCACTACCCATTTTCCTTTTTTTTTTTCAGTCAATTTTTCCCCAAACTAATGTGGAAATGTAAATATTTTTGTTATGATTTTTGTTCGACCATAGTATTTCTTCGCAGTAAGTTCTTTTCTAACAAGGAATTGAGAATTTACTCAAAAAGCATTCAACTTAATGGTCGAATTTCCAATGTTTTGTCTGGCCTTGAAGCTTTGATGTGTGCAGTTCTTTATTATTTATTTTTTAATTAACATTTCTTTGAAATGTAAATGTCGTGTTCCTTTGTATTCTCTTTGATATGCAAATTTTGTTGTTCACAGTTTGGTTGATAGGATTCAGAGAGATGAATGTGAACTCCTCAATTGCAGGTCTTTCTGACATCTATGCATATCAGATTTCTTCAGATTGAAATTTCTTTATTATTTTGATACTAAACTTGCTGTTGGGCTAAATTTTTCTAATTGTTTTTGGAACTGCTGGCAATTCTCTTCATGCAAGGTTTCAATATTCTTAAGTGACATCTGTATGTGAAAATTAGGATCTTCTTAAGTACACTGTCTGTCGCCCAAGTTTTTTTTCTGTTGAGAAGAAGACCTTTTATTGTGGACAAACTCTTCAAAAGTATTATTTCAAGTTTTCAAATGGAATATGAAGCTTCTCAACTTTTCAAAACCAATTATGCAGGTTAGTTCACCTTGGCAGTTGTTGTTTAATGCGCAGGATCCCTATCTCTGTGTCATAGCATATCAAGGTGTTCTTTTACACTGAAATCCAGAATTGCTGTCCTTGTAAGCTCTGTAACTTGGTGGTTAAATCAGTATGAGGGGAATGACAAGATATTTCTCCTTTTATGTTTAATTTTTATATTCTTAACACTTCTTCAGTTTGGTCTAACAGAGCTCCAAAAAATAATTCAATCTTGATATGTAGTAAGGAAGATGATATTTAAAGGAAGTATGTTGTTTTGCCTTTGGTAAATAAATTCTTCAAATAACCAATATATGTTTCTTAAAAGCTTTAAGTTGGTAACTCTAGGTTAACTGCTGTTGTGGATTTTAAAAAGCTGAAATTTAGAGCTAAAGCTCTTTGTTTTGGCAATCAAAACTTGCCAAAGTGGTCTACCTACCTTTATGGGCCTAAAGTTGATAACCAACAATTTGTTTCACTTGCTTATTTGTATTCTCGATTATGACAAACTTTGTGTTTCGTTTTAGACACAGCCACCACTGTCAGTGATTCAGAAGCCAAGACCCATGCACGACGTCCAAGGAGGCGCACCACTGGAGGGTCAGAGACTGGACAGGAGATTGAAAAAGCAAAGAGATTACATGCACAGGGAAATGGGAATTCCAGTGAACCAGACAATCAGGCTGCCCAGACACTTTCACGTCAGCAGATTATTGCCATGGTAAAGAAGCGGTTTGGTTTAAAACCAGGAGAGCAAAATGGTAACAAACCAAATGGAATACAGGATGTGCCTCCAGTAAGACTATTTTACTTATTGAATGTTAGGATCAATATCAGTATCTGGGCAACTGCCCACCTACCCCTCCCCTAACCCAACATTAACCTTAACTTGTTGTCAATTGACTGTTGTTGAGTTAGGGGAGGGGTGGGTGGGCAATTGCCCAGATACTGATATTGATCCGAATGTTATTGCACAACCTCCTTAAACACACTTTGGTTTAGTGACTGCAACTAACTATAAGAATGAGAAAGTGTGCTCTTAAAGGACTACTTTTCAGGCATTAGGGCTGTTCCTTCTTGAAACCTGGGTGGCCACAAATGACTTATTTTTGTCATCCGATGAACTTGCAAGAACGAAGCACCCCAGATTTCTGGGACAAGAAGCTTCAAGCCCCCATCCATTCTTCTAAGAGCACACCTTAGCTGTGCCATTCCAAGCCTTCCAGTGATTGAACAGTGTACATTGTAACTGTTATGGTTACAGTGCAAAAATCTTAGACTCAACAGTATTTTTTTTTGTTTTGGTTTTTTATTTGCACAAGTCCTACTTGAAAACTTTTGCATATAAGCTCTTTTTCCAATATTTTGCTTATGCTGTGAAACATTGTCAAATGCTGGCAATAAATAGTCATTGCATAATATGACAAAACATTTCATCTTGGCCAAGAGAATGACTAAATACTTCTTGAATTTTAAGAAAACTTGTTGAATGTTCTGATTGAGGTTCTGTTCACAAATTCAAGATGTTAGCAGTTTGACTTCTGTTGTAACAGAATTTACAACTGTGTGTTCTCCAATTGAATTTATACAATAAGTACTAGTCAAATACTTATGAAATCAAAATTGTGAAAATTGTGTAAGAATAGTTTGCAGCAAGTGAAGAGGCACTGAATATTTCTAGTACAGTTGAAAATTACATTTGTTTAGAAGACAAGTTGATGTCTCAGGGTTTTGAAGCTCTGAATTTGTTCATTTAATATTTCATAGGAAGATTTTGGAATTCTGTTATTTCACTGAGGTAGTTTTATCAACACTAATCAGTGTGAGTTACCTGTGAACTAAGCCACTTCCTTTTCACCTAACATGGTTCTGCATTTCAACAGATAAAATTACAGGCTTTTACAACATCCTTGCTTATAACTGACCACGTAGTTGACCATTTTATTTGTTGGAGTTAAATTTTGCAAATTTTTAATAGAAACTATAAAAGAAAGGGAAAAATTTTGTGTTAACTAATCACAAAGCGCCTTTCAATTTTCATTTATTTGCTAATTTGTCTTCCTTGCTGTAAATTTGTTTTGTGGTAATTACATTTTTGTAACTTTTTACTTTAGCCACACTAGTAAAATAACTCTAGGTTGACCTTTGCTTGGACATTTCCTTGCATTTCTTTTTTTGGCTTTATTTCTTGGATGTAAATCTCCTTCTAAAAAGTCTAATCATTGATAGATAAATTTTTTGTAATTATATAATACAGACACACCAAAAACAAAAAGTATTAAGTAATGACAATGCTCTTTTAGAAGTATTCTTGCATGTATTTGCTTATTTTTCTTACTGGCTTAGATCCCCACCTTCAGACTAATCTGTTATTATTAATACCAAATATGGGTTGCATAACAGGGTGGCCAGATGAGATTAGGACTAAGCCTGGTTTATTAACATGGGGGTTCCCTTTGTCTGTGGTAACTGGCATGCAAATTTCTCTCTGTGGGTCATTAGCTATTGTCAAGGCTCCAGCATTTCACTGAGTTATTGGTCAGTATTCACTCATTTTACAATGGAACGACAAAGTTACATGCATAGGATTAGGGTATGTTCATATAAACCAAAGACTCAAAATTCTTTGTTACCTTTGTTGCTTGTTATAGTTAGTTTTTGTCCGATTCATTATGCAGATTTTTCAGCAAAAGGCCAAATAGTGCCAAACCAATCATGTCTTTGTTATGTTTTGTCAACACAGATATATTTTGCCTCTAAAGGTTCAAACAAAGCTGTGTTTAATAGCTTGGGGCAATGGGGTTTTCCTTTCACAAGAGTAAAACATTTGTTTTAATTTTTTAACTTTCTTCAATCAAAGTTTCAAGTGGTGCATTTAACTATTATGTTTATGCTGGTGTAAGCAGAATAACCACAGGGTTAATGCATTCTGCTTTCGCTTTTTCAGCGTTTAATTTTTTCTCCAACTTGACTGTTGATATTGAGACTTTGATGAGATAGGTAGCTTGTTCAACAGATCTGCTTTCTTCCTGCTTAAATATGTAATTTTTCAAGCTGAAAGAAGCAAGTCATTGAAATGGAGGCAGCTGGTGATGTTTTTTTCTATCTTCTGTAAAGATGTTGAGCCTCACTTTTGAAGTTGTTCCAAATCATATTCCTCTTCCCATAAATTTTTTTTTCAAAATTCAAAAAGATGTATTGCCTCCTTTTAAAATTTATCGTTTTCATCTTCAATTTCATTCCTTAATTTTCTAAGATGCGGTTTTGGTTTTCAATTATGTTGCAAATGAGTACTGCTTAAATTTAATGTAAAAGATTAATTGCATTCTTTTTATATTCATCATTTTCATCATTAATTTCATTTCTATTTTTGCCAAGATGTGGTTTTGGTTTTCAATTAGGTTGCAAATGAGTATTGTTAAAATTTAATTTACATGGAACTACTTCTCTCCTTTCATCCATTAACATGTAAAGACTTATGAAAAATTGTTTTCAAAATTTCATCTTTCCTAAGTCTGCAATTCTATTTTTCTGTGTATTTTGTTAACTTGCTACAAATTATTTTACATGAGCACTGTCTCAACATTTTATTATTTTGACAACAGTTTGTCACGTACTTCTGCTGATGACTTCAGCACAGGCTGTTTAAATGTTAGTCACTGTCACCAAAAGTTTTTTTTTTCTTTACTTCTATTACTTTCTACTTCAATTTTCAGTTTATCTTATTAATTTAATTATTTTGCAGGCCATACCTCCACTTCCTACTTCATCTCCTAAACAGAAAAGATACGAACTACTTCTGGATAAACCAGGATCATATCCAACAATGCCAAGAAGAGAAGAAAACCATGTGCCTCACACAAATTCAACCCCAGGTAAAGGGAATTTGCAATGACAATGTAGTTTCCTAACACTTGTAATACTGATAAGGAAAAGTCTGCCTACGACGTTGCCTAATGTGACTTCTCCAGCTTCCTGGATGGGTAGTTAAACTCAATTAACCCTTAAGAAATTCATCAGGTTATCATGAATTTTAAAGGGGGACAGATGGTTAGCACACTTGATTCTAGGTCTAAAGGTCTGGGTATGAGACCAGGCCAGGTCATTATGTTGTGTTCGTTGGCAAGATATGTTACTCTCACAGCACTTCTCTCCTGGCAGAAGTGCAAATGGCTGGAAGGGAATTTTCAGGGTAAAATGACAAAATACTGGAAGTAACCTGCAGTGGGCTGGTATCCCATCCTGGGGAAGTAGCCAGGAGTACTCCTAGAGACTTTATGGGATAAGCTCCAACTTGATGCTTCACTAGGCTCCAGAACAGACTTAACCTATTTACCTCCTGAAACTTGCCAGTTTATACTCCAGGGTGTAGTCAAGACACCTCTAAAGGTGTTAAGTGCAAGAAAGAAAGAGAGTGATGACAGTCCCTTGGGTGCAAACCCTGACCTGTTGAAGCAGACCCCAATACACTAACAGTTAAAAGAGAAATAATCCATTGGTGAGAAAATAAAGTGATCAGCTGGTCAATGAAACTGGAAACAAAAGTTCATTTAGTTATAGGTCACTTAAATATGTTTTCTGCTGATTTATTGATCAACTGAGTTCTTTTCTCTTTGGATCTCAGGGGTTGTGTACCTTCAGTATGGCGATGAAATCAAACGTGCCATGTTGCCAGCAGGTTTGGATGATCTTCAACAGGTGCAGTCAATGTTCAACCAAACATTCCCTGATAAGATCAAGAACAATGCAGACAACAGAAAAACCATCTACATTAAAGACAACTCTTGTGGAGTTTTCTATGAGCTCGACAATGTTGGGTAATAATTTATTTAATATTTTCTACAGCTATATGACTGTTAAGTCATTATGCCTGCTTATTGAAATGAAATTTAATAGTTAATTTATAGCAAACACAAAAAACTGGTATTAAAGTTTTTAGAGATAAAAGCCAAATTTGTGGATGCAAGTTTCGATTTCAATTTTCCTCAGACTTACATTTTTATTAATTTCTAGCATTTTGCTGTCATTTGTTTTTGTCTTCTGCCAATGTTGTTGTGGTTTTTTTTAATATTTGTTCAGTACTTCCCCACTGAAGTACATTGAAGTTATGACAATTGCAATTGTACTTCTTTCCTCAGTGATTTGTCAAACAAGTCGCATCTGAAAGTTCTAGAGTCCAGGCCATTCCAGAATGGTCCTGTCTCGCACCCTGTCAGCAGCTCCACAGCTGTACACACTGGAGCCCAGGTGACAAGCACGCCCTTACCTAATCACAGTCATGTTGCTCCAGCTGATACAATTCACAGTGGCCAGGGTGTCAAATATACAAAGACAACTACTGTAACAAGACAAGCAAGTGGAGGGCCTAGCGTAACAACAGTTACCAGAGTTGTGGGCAGCACTAATGAGAAAGAAGAGAGTACAGTTTCACATTCAGTGACTAGTGGAACTCTGATGGAACAGAAGAAAGTTCCTCTGCCTGGTCTTGGTGCCAGTCACAATCTGAAACCCAGAAGGTATCAAAAGATGTTTTGGTTGCAAAAAAAAAAAAAAAAAGAAATATGTACAGCCTCTTTTTACTTTCAGTTCTAGATTATAAGGGAGTATTATCAGCAAATTTGTGATGATTTTTTGTGAAATGCAAAACCAGCCCTCATGGAGGCAAGACCTCTTACTCTCTTCCAGTGCCCCCCTTCACCCACTGGAGTATGAATGGTTATCAGACAACTGTCATGAAACTCCCTGAGGAACTGATGGGGGAAACCTAAGATAGAAGGGCATCCCATCCGGAGGGGGGGAGGTGTAGGAATAAGATACTCCCCAGATACCCCATATTACAGGAATTGGGATAATTTCTGGTGTGTTGGCCTGTAGCTTGAGAGAAGACTTGAAATATTTATCCTACTAATCCCTCCATTTTCCTCGTAATTTGCATTGATGATTTTCAGACCTTCTCGTGATCCAGTTGAGGATCAAATTGACCATCTCACCAACATGCTGCAAGATGCCCTGAAAACAGGAAGCCACGACAGTTTACCTACGAAAAATTCAGAGGGAAGTGCATCAAGCTCACAGAGCAGTTTTATTGACCATGGTTCCTTAGAAGGTAATGAACCAAGGCATTTGCAGCCCTTTAGATCACGTGTGAGGAGTGATTCCGGAAATGAGTCCCTGTTGTCTGATGTTAGTCCATCCACACCTGTAGAAGGTACACTGCACTAGCAATGATCAGGAATGATTGCAAGCAACTTCTGGCTAATTTTTTTCTTATGCACATAGTTCTTTGAAGTTTTCATGTATAAAGAATAGATTCTCAAGGTCCACTGCTTGAACAATGGCAAGGTTTTACTAGACATTTATGGCAACAGCAAAAATGAACTTCACTGACCAAGACCAGTTTGCATGAACTAGACTCAGCCGACAACTCCTCACTTGATTCTGATGATAAATTCACTCAAGTTGTTGAAATGTCAGTCACCGCTTATGACAACAGTCCTTCTCAGAACTATTGGTTGAAAAAATAAAATAAAAATAAAAAATAATAGACAAATAAGAGTTGATTACTGGTACCCTTACCTAGACAATGAGAGTATGCAATCAATTGGTACCCCCTGGCTCAAACCATTCACTGTTTCTTTTAACTCTTAAATGGACACAATAATAAAATTGAAGAAAATGTCTCTAAACAGCAAAAGTAAACATCTTGCAAACAGCAAGAAGTTCAATTTCTGTTTCTGCCATAAAAGTCACACTAAACCTTTCTAATACTACTCTTGCCTTTACTAAAACAAATAAGAACCTTAATCTTTGTGTTTCTGTGATGTGCCACTGTTGATGTTACATTGTATTTATTCCTTTGTATTTGATCTTGTCTCTTTCTTCACTTTTGCTTTTCCTTGCTCATTTCACTGATCATTGTTATTTTTGTATTTTATTTGTTGTCCTTGCTGCATTGATCTTGGTTCATGTTTTCACTGACTAAACTACATTTCCATTGATCTTACTTTTTTTTTCTGAGTTTGTCTTTTGCAATTTTGTTTTTACTCAACATCATCAAGTTAATCCTTCCTAATTGTTAATGTATTCTTAACCCTTTGATGTTGCTTTTGTTGACTTTTTCTATCAAATAAAGTAAAAGATTGTGATCTAGCTTGTTTTCAACACTCGTTTGTACTGGGTGTGGTGAATTGTCCAGCTCTGTTGGAACAAGTTAAATCACAATTTTTTTTCACAATGTATTGGTCAATTATGTTAATTGGTTAATTGTCTTCCTTTGTAAAAGATGCATGAGTGAGAGAAGTTAAGAAATTTTTCTAACTTTTTCTGTCTACCTGTGTTGACTCACCTGTGACCACAAAAAAAGCCACAGATCAGAGAGAAACAGATTGAAACAGACTGAAGTATTGTGCTATATGAGGCCTTTTAAGAGGCTGTAGATCAGTGGTTGTTAAAAATCTATCAAGTTGAAACAGAACCTCTGAATTTCCCCTTCCCTTACAGGAAAACCTAAACAGGTACCAGCACCTCCCCCAAGAGCCTCAAGTTCCAGAGAATCATCTTTAAAATACAGTCAAACATTGCAAAGAGATTTCACCCCAAGAGGAACCAAGAGAGACATTAGTGTTCAATACCAGACACAGACTCTCCCTCTGCCTTCCACGAAACCAAAACAGAGATTGCTAGACAGTCCTACACCTCTTTCATCAAGCAGTTCAACCTCATCTGGCAGCCATGCCTCAGTCAAATATGAAGGTTTGTTTTGAATGAGGTCTTGATTAAGAAAGGGTTATGCCATATTAATTTAAATTATGATTACCATAATTGTTTGAAAGAAAATAAAGACAGAAAAAAAAAGAAATAGTGCAGGAAACACTCTATAGGTTAATCAAACATCATACGTTTTTCTACTGTTATTTATCTCTGCATGCATTTCTCTGTTTCAGACTTTGATTTTTTTTGTATTTCCTACTTCTCAGTATCGTGTTCTGTTATTAGGTCGTGTCAAGGACCATAAAGCTCTCGAAGTGCGAGCATCAACACTCCGGGGTGACCTGAGGATGCTTAGAGCTGAACTCACTCAACTGAAACAGTTCCAAACTTTCCAAGCACAACAGTTTGATGAAATGATTCAAAGGGCCAAGGAGCAGATTGTGCAACGTGTTGCTCAGACAAAAAGTGGTAAGCTTGTTAATCTTTCTCATGCCATTTATTGATGGACTTTTTGTTGTTTGTTTGTTCAAAACTAAGACCAAAACAATTTATTTTCCTCTGTAGGGGATGACGGTGGTCTGAAATCCAGAAGACAGAAAGTCCACGTGGAAGAGATGACTTATATTCGAGGAAAAAATGATATAAACAGGCACATAAGGTACAACTCATCCACTGAGAATTGAAAAATCTCATGCAATATTTTATCTTTCCATCTAGCTTCAAATGAATGTATGTCATTTTCTCATATCTTTTGTATTTGTGTGATTTACAGTGAGCTTGAGAGTGAAGTGGAGATGCTTCGTCTAGATGTTGTGCAAAAGAGGTGCATTGCAAATCCTTCTGAAGTTGACAGTCTCAACAGTCAGTTGGGGATTATAAGCCGTCAAGTTTCAGACCTAAAGAGTAAGTCAGGTGGTCACATGATAGTAATAGAGCTGTCCTACATATTATCATCACCTTATCAGGCATTGGAGTGCATTTTGCTGGCTAAAATGGAGATTTTGTTATTTTAGCTTTCTCACATGCTTGCATGATTATTCAAACTGTTTTGCTGTCATTTTTCTCTGTTTTGTTTCCTCAATGCCCTCCAAAGTGATAATAATAATGATACAGTTTATGTTGATGAGCAAAATTTTTTGGGCTCTTCTCAGTCGTTCTATTGCTTGCTATCACAGAGTCAGGCTTAAAACATTTTTATTATTAACTGTGAACATCAACGTTATTGTTTTATTAATTGCTTCTCTTGTTTTGAAGAAAGATCAAGGTTAGTTTTTACTTCTAATACAACTTTGTTTTATTTCAGGTCAATTTGCAGAACTTCATGACAACATGAAATCAGTCATGGCCTCAGAGTTAGAGGTTATTGTTCAGGGAGATAAGTAAGTTTAAACAGAAGTTAATCCTTCACACCCCATCATTATTATTGTTATTAATATTCTCCATACCCTATGCTACTGACTAGGAGAATGTGTTTGTCAGTTAGGGGCTGCTTAGATTGGTGATCATTTCCTTTTCCTTGTGACCTTTACAATTGATTTAAGGGTGATATTGTAAGGTGAAATTAGAAGCCAGTCACACTTAGGGTAAAAAGGGTATGGGAATTCTCTGGCTGCTACAGAAATGGGTTTGAATTTTATTAAATTACAGTTTGTTATCTGTAACCTGTGGTAAAACCAGCCTAATAACATATTTAATTGCTATTGTACATTATTTCCTGGCAGATTTTTGAAGGAAGAACCTTCTAAACTGGAGAACCTTGTCAGTCGATGTAAACACATTACTGGAACATTATTTACATTACAAAAGTAAGAAAACATTTGGAATTTGTTAGTATATGATAAGTATAGTGCAATTTGGTGCGATTTGATTCAATACCGAGTAACAAGACAATCAAAAATTTAAAACTGGATGGGGGGGGGGGGGGACATACTTAAGTCAAAACTTGTGGCCCAAACTCTTTTTTGGCTCCTTATCATCAGCTGGTGGCCTAAGTGAGACAAAAACACAGATAAGTCACATGCAGTATTGAAAGCATCAATACTTTTTGCTAGTAATGATATTTAACAATCAGACCTCAGTTTTGCTATTATCAAATATTTTATATCAGTATGGGCCCATCCTTACTGACCAAGCCCTGGTTGTGGTGGGGGCAGATAATGCCATCCACTGTTTAAACCTCTATCTGGTGGATAGCATGGTGATTTTTCTCCACACTTGTCCATTTAAATAGCAATTTATTCTTAGAACAGTGTTATCTGGCCTCTGAATAATTGGGCCATGGCCTTAAACTGAAATCCCTCCATAAATAGTCCCATACCTCAGCTACTAGGAAGGAACATGTCTGGCTTGTTTAGTATTGACAGTCATGTTATTGTTTACAACCAGGGCACTGTGCCAAAGTCAACCAAGAACTTCTGTTTTGTTAGTGATTGTTTAATTGACCACTGATTGCTTTTTTCACTTGCACAAAGTAATGACATTCTTGCTGGACTTAATCCCTGATCATGCCATTTTGTTCATTTAGGTTGGTGACTGCACAGCAACAAATTAAAAGTGAAAGTGAAGTTTCATTCAGCTCTCTAGAGGTTTGTAAAAGGAAGTTTGATCTTTCTCTGTAGCATCAGAATGAAACAATTTATTAACATGTCATGATCAATTTCAAGTAAAGCATCCTTTGTCAAATTCCCACAATTTCAAAAAGAAGTCTCAAAATTTAACAACAGTTATTTTCTGGTATGATTTGCAGGAAGTTGATAGGGAAGTGATTGATAGTATACGTTCAGTCCAAAGGGAATACATAGACAAAAGAGGTGTAGAGCATAATTTTACAGAGGTAAGTTCAACAAAACACTTTACCACTCATCCACAAGTAACAGTCTTAGAATTTTTCCTCACAATTTAAGTACTCAATCAAGGGAGAAAATGATGAGAATATTCAAAATTGAGAACTAGGAAGTGTTATAGTGATTGAGGAAACTTAAAGGAGGAAATACATTTTGTCTTAACTATGTTACAAAGATTTTAGTTGTATCAACTGTGAACAGAAGACAGGATATCTGTTTCCTCAAGACATTAAAACAATCCTTACCTTCAAGGTTAAGATTTTTCTTAAATTGCATAATTAATGTACAAGGAAATTTATAGTTTTTCTGATATTATCTGATCAGAAGGGTCAACAAGCTGTCCAAGCAAGGAAGGGGTCTGTGACTCATTCCTTGCAGTTTCATTTCTTATGCTGCAGTGCCTTTAAAGGCTGTGGGACAGAACTCAATCAGTCCCCTGTGGAGGCATATTGTTAATGAGCAACTGTTTATAATCTCTTAATGAAAAGTTTGTCAACCATGTTTGATTTTATGGCTGGAGAGGGACTGGTAGGGATAAAATTTTTCTTTGAAGGGAGGGGCAGGACTATAGGAAGGAGGGGGGGGGAAGGAGTTCCTACCATCTTAATCTATTCTTAATCTAAATCAACAGTTGTGAGCTAGCAAGGCTCATTTGCTTTTGCCAATACTTTTCTGGCACAGTAGGCCATAATCCAATGGCTGTGTTTCTTGCTTAACCCTTAAATCTCTGAGAGTGACCAGCATCTAATTTCTCCTTACCATATCACCCCTAAATCAAACATTAAAGTCATGAGAATAAAGGAAATGATCATCAACCAAAGAACTTCTAGATTGTTAAACAAATTCTCCTTGCTAGCACATTAGGAAATTTATAGAGAACAGTATGGAGGTGGTAGGGTGTAAAGGGTTTAGATTTAAGATTTAAATGCTTCTTTTTTGAAGGGTCCAAAGTCTCCCGCAAGGGCACGTCAGAGAGTGCGCTTTTATGATGAAGTGACCCAACTACCATGAATCACAGAAAATTGCTCACATGGGAATCGCTGTGGAAAAATGCCTCCTGTAGATGATCTTGGTGCAGCCAAGTGGAGAGATGCAAGAATGGCAGCTAATCTATTGCGGTTTGGATAAGATAGATCACTTGGAGAGTTTTTGAGCAATGGAAGTTTGCTCTTCTTGGGGCATGATACTGTTAGCAATGACATTCCAACACAAATTAGAAAAGAGAATGTTTTCTATTCTCCTGGTGTCAAATATCAAGGAAATTTTAGTAGTATATTTTATAGCTTTCTCTTTTCAATACAGTAGTAAGTTAAAGCAAGTTAGTGCATCTTTCTGTGGGGAAAACTGTTTTCGATCACATTTTTTAAAAATCTTACCTTAAAATCCATGAAGTGTCAAATATGAGTAAAAATTACTCTTGCTGATTCCCAAACAAGGAGTCAAATTTTTTCAGCATTTTTGTCAAGGATAACTTAGTCTTATTAATTTATTCTACAAAAAATCCAATTGCAGGTGTGATTCCTAATCAAGCATTTGGCTACTCATTTTTCTGTTTTATTATAAACAAAAACAACAACATAGCTTTTATAGGCTGCTATAGAAATGATTTTATTATTAAAAATGTTGCACCTTGATCGTGACCAAAAAAATAAATATTTCATACAATTTTTCTTACATCTGGTACAGATCTTTGAATGTAAATATCGCTGTTAAGTAAAACCTTATTTCCATTCAGTTTTCTTGAATAAAAAATTAGACATCAAGTAACTTCTACTCTTGATATGAGACTGGTAATTTTTACTGCCATTTGTACTCTAGTGTGCTAATTGGGAGAGGTTGTTAATATATCAAGGACATATTGGTTTTTCAATTCTTGCTGCATTTGAGTCATGTGAACCAGAATGCACTGTTATTTTGAGGTGTTTATTGTTCACCTCTGGTAGTAAGAATTACCAGTAGTATTATACTATATGTTTACCCATCATATTTTCTGCTTCTCTTGGTGTGGGCATATTGTTTGAAACTCCTGCAATTCATTGCTTTTAGAGGCATCATTAGTGTACTACTGGATGTTTTTGGAAATTGCTTTGAAGCTTTCACACTTACCTTTGGAGTAAATTAGAGAGTATTTAAATATTTTAAAGCTCAGGTGTTATGGCTGAACTTTTTCAGTGGCTCAACCCTCCAACTCCCAGAAGTGATTCACATGAAACTTCTCCCTACAATGTCCATACACTATCCAGCAAACAGGTAATGAGAATACTCAAATGTATCAGGTAGAAGTTGTTACCTTCATCAAACAACAAATTCTTGTAACTAATTTAAATGGAAATGTGTAGCAGCTAGCTAGAGGGGTGAATTAACAATCAGATCTTGGATTGTAGCAGATTTCTGTCAAAGCCTCCTGTTTGGGGGGAGGGGGAGGGGTAAATACACATGAGGAAGGGAGGGACAATACATGTTTGCCTATCATTGGCAAATTGTAAAGTTCAATGTAATTTTTAAGAAATAATAAATGTACAAAACATTGCAAACAAAGTATTCTCTAGTGTGTTATGTTTGGCTATTCTTTGTGGCCTTGCTTTTAAGTGAAAATTCCATTTGTTTTCAAACTTGTTGTAGAGGCAAGAAAGGCTAATTTACAGGCATATAAAAGACTACAGTTGAACCTTGATTATCTGCACTCGCAAGGACTGGGCCAAGTTAAACAAATGGTTGAAAGTCTGGATAATCCAAAATATGAATATCAATGAGCCAAAACTTGAAACTGAATAGGTATCAATTAATCAGTATTATGCAAAAAATTTAAGGTGCATTTTCAAATCACTGCCAAAATTTGCCAAAGTATTTACAAACACATTTTATGGTGATGTTTACGACCTAAAATGCTGATTCAAATCAGTCTGTTTCAAGCTGCTACAGCATATGCATGTTGCCAATTCCAACATTCATTGAGGCTGCATATTGTCTACATCGTTGCAGTGCCTCTTTTTTGTTAGATGGGAAAAAGGTATGGATCTTGAATTTGAGTGATTAACATTGATGAAAATTTAGGATTAGAGAGGCAAGTCCAGTTAATAAAAAAATCCAGACAATTAAGGATGAACTTGAGCAATTAGGTTTGCTGTGTGTGATACAGGTCTACATTTCCACATGCCCATAGGAGAAAAACCCCAAGCCAGCTGTTCCGCACTTTCAAAGGATAATATACCATGAATGTAAAAGAAAAATCATCTTGTAACTGTCTTTGAAATCCAATGTCAGGATTCTTCTTCAAGATGGGTCTGTGTAGCTGATCTGTACCCTACAACTTCAATACAAAGCTGGTAATGTCCCAGTGAAATGTTTTCATTTGGTAGATCTGAAATTAAGATAAAAAAGTTAGAAAAATAAAGTGGTAATAATAAATCAAAATTAAATTTTATCAGTATTTTAGCAGCACCTGTTGGTATTTTCATCATCGAAAAAAGTTTCATGTAATCTGCATTCAAGTAAAATGACTGACCCCACCTCAGCTTATCCCACTCGCACATAATTTCTCCTTTTAATATCCATAAATTATCAAGCAAACAGGTAATGAGAATACTTTAATATATCATTGACCCTTTAAGCCCCAATAGTGACCAGCATCCAATTTCTCCTAACAATATCAGTACTTGATCAAATATACAGATCATGAGAATGAATGAAATGATCACCAAAGATGAACTGTCTTGATGTTTGAACAATTTCTCTCAATCAGTAAAATAAGAAAAATATAGAGAACAAGTTGAATTTGAGGCTTAAAAGCTAAGAAAAAGTTATCTTGATCTGATACCAAATCCCTGTAACCAATTAACATGGAAATATGAAGAAAATAAAGGAGAGAATTCTTATCATAATTTGGGAGTTGAAGGCTTTTAAATGTTGTCTGCACCCAAGTCAAATGACCCACTCCACCCTAAAATATCCCGGTTTCTCAAGCAGGAAGCCACCCTCTATAGATGGAATTCTAGTTCATCACAGATTGCTAGAACTTTCAGGGTAGAAATTCTTAACCAATAAAAATAACTAATCCTTCCAAAAGGTTTAATCCTTTACACCCTGACATCAGTATGCAAATTCTCCATACTGTTCTCCATACATTTCCTAATGTGCTGATGAGGAGAATTTGATTAATTATCAAGAGGTTCTTCAGTTGATTACCATTTCCTTTATTCTCATGACCTTAATGATCAATTCAGGGATGATATTGGAAGGGGAAATTAGATGCTAATCACTCTCCACGATTAAAGGGCTAAAACCAGTCATTTTCATTCAATCTTGCATGTGATGTTCAGAGGGTGTTCAACACTAACATGGAACACAAAGGGCCATTTGATTATAGAAAAATATGAAATCTAAATGGTAGATTATTTAAATAAAAGAGGGGCTTGAAAAAAACCTTTTCTATTCAATATCTTCATACTAGGGAAGGATGCTTTTCAAAAAAAAGTTAAGTGTACTGGTACCTAGTGGCTCATCCAGTTCGGTCTCATCTTCCTCCCCCCCCCCGTATGGGATGCTAGTCCATCCTAAGGTTACCCCCCAGCATTTCACCACACTTCCCTGGCAATTCGCTAAGTGAAGAGAGGCACTGTGAGAGAAAGTGTTTGTTCAAGAACACAACACATTGACCCAGCCAGGTCTCCAGCCTAGATCTCTTGACCCATAGTCTAGTGCAATAGCCATTAAGCCAATGTGACTCCCACTCTTGAAAGGGCTGAAATAAAGATAGGGTTCATTCTAGAGGCGTTTACATTGGAAGTTTCAAGAGTTTTATAGACTTTGAAACTTTAAAAGAGTCTGAGGCCTTGAATACATTTTTTTTGTGTTTCTAATTACAGTCGCCCTTCTGGTGCTGCATTTCTAGTTGAAAGAAAATCACATCTTTGAAGTTTGAATACTTTTGTGAAAGAAAGCTGAGAGGCTGATTTTTATAATAAGGACACAATTTTCGAGGTCAAAATGTAAATTAAGTGTGTTTTCCTACCTAAAAAGCTAGTCTCTATTAGAAAGATTATACAGATTTGTTATTAACAATTGTACAAAATTGACTTCTAGGAAAATCAAGTTTGCTTCTTTATGACATAAAATGAAGAGATTCCATCTTTCCGTAGGTCTGTTTGATATTCTAAAATGAGAAATGTTTCTACTTTTACAAGCAATTCCTAGAGATGAAATGCAATGAAAAACAAGAAATACTTCTGGAGTTGTTCTGGAGTGGGATTTGCTGGATCAATTTCATGTGTGTTGATATCAATCTTGGCGGGTTGTTTTGATAATGCTAGAGAAATTTTTCAGAAACATATTGCCAAAAGTGTGAAAAATCAAATGTGAGGACTAGATGTCACAGATGTCATTGAAAATGTGGTAAGAGCTTGCAGAACTGACAAAACTGACCCATGGCAACATTGATTCTTTTTGTCAATTAGCATATTTCCTCAAATAAGTTTCCTGAATAAGTGCCCACCCCCTAGACCATAATGTCAAACAAGGTCATTGTTCATAATCAACTAGAGAAATGAGGCATGACAGAAACCATTATGGCTGGAAATGTGTGAGATTTTTGGTGAATTGATATTTAGAGGAACTATTGAGTAGGAAATTACCTGGGACACATATGCAGTGTGATTCTTCAGACATATATCAAATAAGATTAAAAACATTTGATAAGCATCAGAATGTCCAAACCTTTTTATGAAAAATTTGGTCTTGGAGGCGGAATTGAATGCACAGGGACTGAAGTCATGCCACCCCTCACTTACAACAAAAATTTTAAAAAAAGCAACAGATATCCTTGACACATAAATGTAGTTTTTCATGCCTTTCCAACCGCACAAAAGAATCCCCAGAACATCTTCGACTCTAACAGTTATCGTACCATAAAATCAGCTCCTATGGCAATTTAGGCAATTACAAAATATTTGAATTTCCCGCGAATTATCATGAACTGAGGTTTCAAAACAACAGGATAACCAGATGAGATTGCAAGCTTAATACACGAAAAAGAAAAAAAAAAAAAAAAAAAAGAGGAGAAACAGAAATATCGAAACAAAACGCTCCTCAAGCAATCTTAAAGTTACTAGTCCTTACCTCTTACAGTAGGTATTCTCTCGCAGTTGATTTGGAAATTGTCACACGTGGTCTCCATTTCAGAGCTTTTCAGGCTCCCTGACATAAATATCTCCATCCAAACATCATCAAACTAGTGCCACCTTGTACTGAAAGGCATCTGACCTTCATTTGCTGTTTTTGCTCCTTATTCGGTTTCAAAAAAGGCAGTTCATTCCATCCTTTCCGTAAAATAGCCTTTTTGAATTCACATAATTAACTAGTGTCCAGGACGGAATCCGTCCAGGACAGTGCCCAGTGCTTTTTGTTCGATGACTGGCGCGTCATGCAACACAGAAATTGCGCGGCAACACTCTTGATCGATGTCCACCATTCCAGTTTTTACTGATCATTTTACCGTATACATGTACTGATAAAGAAAGGATGCTTTTGCATGCGATTCTACTCCAGTCTGCTGCAATCATATATGGAGCTCAGAAAATTTGGCCTTGAGAGACAGTGAATTTACATACTTTTCAGACAATCATCATCGAGAAATCTCAAAAACAAAAACAAAAAAAACTCAAAAACAAAAAACAAAACAAAACAAAGAATGATAGCTTATAAAATATAAACAGCAGAAAGGGAAGAAATGAAAAAAGGCTGCAGGAGGATGTATGAAGGCGATTAGTCCAAATACAAAGTTCCACAAAGTTCCAGGCCTAGGAGGAGAGGGACTGAAGGAACTTTAAGGCCTGTTTACATGAAAGTGGGGGACCTCAGGTAGGTGAGATAACCTGCCAAGGGGGGGTAGCTCGCCTGTCCATATTGATCATATTTATATGATAAGTGTGGTAATTCACATTGGCGGGTTGCCCGGTCTGCCATATAGGGTGACCCTCTCAGTCGGAGTTAAAATCAGCCATGTAAACGTCTCCAGATGGGGTAACCTATCAAGCCGGGGGTCGTATTCATGTTATATTTGCAAGTGTGCCAACAACAACCTCTAGAAACTTTAACTCGGGATTGTACGAGTACATGTGAACGTGGGTTATTCCCCGACTGACAGTCAGTCGGGGTTAAAATTAGCCATGTAAAGCCAGGTAAAGCCAGGTGGGGTAACCTGCCGGGCCGGGTTCGTTTTCATTTACATTTGTAAGTATAACAACCATAACCTCTAAAAACTTCAACTCAGGATTATAAGATTGCATGTAAACGCGAGTTATTTTCCGACCACAGCTAGGCGGGGTACGTCACCTACCATGGGTCCCCCGCTTCCATCTCAACAGGCCCCTGGGGTGGCACGGTTTAAAATCACTTTTAGAATGCCAACGATTCATAAATTACTACAAATCTTCTGTAATAATGATGTAGTTGCAATACTGATTTCAGGCATACAGAAAATAAGAGAGAATAAAATGATTTACTGCTGCAGCTTGCAGACAAATGTTTGTCACAGGGACAACACCTCCAGAAGATTGCTTTTAACCATTTCGTTATGAATAATAAAAAACAAAAACTTTTTGGGATAATCTGTCAGTATATTTCTATTTAAGCCAAACATACAAAATCAATGGAGTAAACCAAAAAATTGAAAAGCCCAATGGCAAAAGTCAAGATTTATTCTAAAATTTTTGGTTCCTTCTGATGCAAGAGGAAAGTTACAAAGGTCATATTAAAGATAAAAAGAAAAACGTTGATAGGCCAATCATTGCATGTCATTGCATCAAGAAATATTTTTACCAAAGGGGTTTTGATTTGCGATAAACTCTTCATCCGGTCAGCGTATGAAACAACAAAAAAGAAGCAATTACAACTGAGAGTTCAGCTAAAAAAGGTTTCATTGTATGTGATCTCTTCGCTTTAACTTACCCCTCCCCATGAGAGTTTGGAATATAACCCTACCTCTCCCCTACTTATTTTATTTTGAATCACATGATTACGTAGATATTGTATTTGCATAGGTCTTCATCCAATCAGAGTGAAGTGTAGCAGGTCACATGTTCAATGACAACAAATTTGATCTAAAACAAAAACACATTACCTTCGGTCAGCAGAAGACGGTGAAAGGGAACTACGCGAAGTACTTCTCTGGTGAGATTTACGCTGGAAAGAAAGGTCATATTTTTCTTACATCATAGGCGTTAAGTGTTGTTTTTTTTTTCGAGGAGACACGCGTGTGATCTCCCTCGGCGAAAAATCCTGAGTCGAATAGATAGAATTAGTTCAGGGCCAATGACTGAAAAACTTGATTCTTCTTCGTCCGCCCCGGTGGACGGTTGTCGGAGGAATATGGAGCAATACGGGAGCGATGGAGATGATGAACGGACAAGTGGACAGAGTGGAGGCGAAGCAGGTGATGTGGAGTCTTCTACAGACAAGAATGATGTTCAAACTAGTGAAAATGGCGCACTTGCCACAACAACCACTCAATCGGTCTCTGACTGGAAACCTTTGCCCATTCGCAAGAAACACCGCCGCGGGTCGAGGCGAAATAATAACAAACCTGGTAAGAGATATGTACCCTATTCAAAACTTTCTTGGGAAGAGAAAAAACAGAGAGACGAGAGAGACACCAAGAGAGCATTTAAATTTCGAGAACAGTATATTAACGCTAAAGGGCGTCCGACTGCTCCTTACAATACCACACAGTACTTAATGGCTGAACACGATCTTGAAGAACCAGATTTAGGAACACACGCTCATATGCAGTCCGATGGCGAGGAGGGAACTCCTTTGCGGAAAAGGGCTCCGTCTAACTCGTGTGACGATTCAGATTTCGACGACGATTACAACGAATCGCCCGAAGACGAAATGTACGAACAGAAGTTCTTTGAGAAAGATTTTACGGAGGCATACGAGCAAGTTCATATTGAAAACTTGCATTCAATGAGCAAAAGCGAACTTGTGCGTGAATTTATGCTTCTAGAAGAACGCATAGAAACCATGGAAATTAAACTTAAAGAAGCGGGTGGTATGGGAAATGCAATTGCGAGACACACTTCGACGGAAGAACTTTCAGGGGCTTTAAACGGCGATCACAGTTTGGACGCGGGTACGGAAGACTCTAAACCCAGAGACAATATATTGCTGGCTGAATTGAATAGATTGCGCCAGGAAAATGAGCGCTTGCATACAGAAAACGAAGAAATGAGGAGAATTTACGGTAACTCTACCGAGGCTAAAGTGTTGTGACGTTTTCGTGCAGTCATCTGCTGAAGACGCTGTAGTTGATTTAAAGTTTCAAATTGTGCGCTACGAGGAATTCTGTGAGTGGTCAAAAATGTACATTCGAAGGAAAGAATCACTGTAAAACTCAAAATGTAACGTAGGGACTCTCAGAATTTCAATCATAAAGCGCGGTAAAGTTTTGTTAATATATAAACTAAACGTTTAGTTTTAAAATAAAATATTGGTGTGTAGTGATTCCGGAAGGTATCAATCGTGTATTTTTTGTCGCTCTTTGTTTACGTTGAAAACGCGCTCGATATCATCATTCTCGCTGACTCCATTGAGACAAGACCTTTACAAAGTGATGTATTATTCACAAGAAACGGGAGCGAAAATAAAAAATAACGAATGATTAGTGAAAATGAAAGTTCAGCGTTGTTGAATTGATGTATGGGAATTAATTTATCTTTCCTTTGCATAAATATATTTAACGTGACCGCACTTGAAACTAAAATTAGGAAGGGTATAACAGCGTACACTGTTTCAGTAGTGCGTTCGGAACAAGAATTTTGCGACTTATTTGCTGTGTATTGGATATAGAAATGGCTGGCAAAGTTAGTGCAAGAGTAGAATCATGAACAGAACAAGTGTTCAAGTCTGGTGCTGGTGCCAGCTGACCCACCCTTAAAATATCGATTTTACCTTCATCAAATTGCGGTTAACCAATTTCGAGATACATGTGGATATTTACTATTTTTAAATCAAAACAAGACCAATCAGGTCTGGATAACAAAATCCTTATTAAGTTAATGCACCTTTTTCGACAACAGAGCTCTTGTTTTTTAAATAAGTTTGACCGTAAGTCAATCAGAGGAAGTCCTCTTTTCCAGTGATAGACAATAGTCAAAACAGTAAATATCTCTAGGACTGTTCATGTCACCTCATGAAGAATCTGAACAAAGAACGTTGCTCCTTGATTTTCTGCTTAAGACAAGTCAAGCAAGTAATTTACAAGTTGAGAGTGCAGTGAGAATCAAGGTCAGAGCAAAGAAAGAAAGAATTAATATGCATGGCATTTTTTGCAAATAATTTGATGTGTTATGACTCACAGCTGTGGAAAACAACTGATAGTAAAGGGGTGAAACTGGCCAATATAAAGTCATGCAATACAAAGCTTAACCCTTAAACCCTCAGAGGTAATTAACATGTAACTTCTCCCAATAATATTGATACATTATCCAACTAACAGGTAATAAGGATACTTGAACTCACCAGGTAGAAGTTGTTCTCTTGATCTAACACCAAATTCTTGCAAATAATGTAAAGAATTGTGTAGCAGCTAGAGGGGAGAATGAATAACTAGATCTTGGGAGCTAAATAGGTAGACAGCTGTAGTCTTGAAGTTCAGAAACAGAGTTCAATAAACAAGAAAACAGGATGGGACTCACAATCCAAGATAAGGTCGACTAAGTAACAGCTGTTGTAGACAACTTGGTATCCATAACACACAGCTGAACATCTTTCCCAACTGTTTTTTAAATTACTTTTTTTCCACAGTGGTAACAAAACAAACTATTATATTTTCTCTTCCCTGTTTTTGCTAGCACAAAGACAAATGTCTGTGTTGGTGTATTTGCTAGCAAAATGAATCCAGACAAAACTTCCTTATTTAGTTCTTTGTTCTTTTTGTAACTTACACATCGATGCACACAAATTAGATGCCTATTTTAGATGAAAGTTTGCAAAAGGCTTATTATGTTCACCATCTCTCATAGCGCTACACCTCAACTTTTGCATGTATGTGGGTAGTGTAGAACATAAAATGGAAAGTTAAATAATTTGCTGTCTGGTTTTTCATTCTCGAACCAAACAAATTTTGGTGATTTGCAAAGGACAGCTAAAATGTAGAAAGTTGTAATGCACACATCCTCAGCTATTGTTCTACGCATTAGAGCATATTTTTTTGCCATCATGGTTGAGGTTTGCCTCAAGTTCCTGATGTAACCATAAAGTGCCAGTGTTTAAAATGCTCCGTATCACTGTGACCTATCCTATAAAGAACCTGATCACCTTCAAAACTATTAAAAAATCACAGGAAAAACAAAACTGCCACAATGACCCATTGCAAAAGTAATTTTATTGTGCTCTTTTGTGTACAGAGTGGTCACAAGTCATATTTGCATATTTGCATCCCCTTAGGGTTTCAGAAAAACTTGAGCTAAGTTCAATATAGAACACAAGTGTTTGGCTTATGTTGTCCATAAGTCAAGCCTGAAAACAGGCAAATCAAAATTACCATCCAACAATGGCCTTCCAAAACTTTAATTTTTGAGATACCAAAATTCAAGCAACATGGATCATAAGTAAAAACATACTTCAGTCAGCTAGGACAGGTGATATAACCAAATTGGAACTGATTTGGTTATGAGTTTGGGTGGGCAAACACAAGGCCGTAAACAATAATGTTGAAATGTATCATGGTAAAATACTTTACTTCAATATCAGTTCCATACCATTTTTAAAAGCCTTAGAAAGCCCATCCCTACAGCAGCTTGTCTTCCCCTATGTCACTTACAAAGGATATTTATTCTATTTTCTTGAGTCTGACATTTCCTTCAAATGACTCCAAATGCCACCTCTGAATTATCTTACCTTGCTGCACTTCAAACATCTGATGTAATATAGTAACACTACACAACCAATATATGGTTTCTCCTGTTCCATTCCCAATGAAGAATGCCTTTTCATGGTTTCCACGATAGATGAGATGACATCAAATCACTATTCTGTTGACAGACAGACTTTCAATTTTCTCTCTGGTCTTTGTCTAGAGGGCAAGCAAAAAGCAGGAGGAAATGAGAGAGGAGGGTGATTCTTTTTACTCCTGCTACAAGGTCCCTCTCACACTATGCTATATATTTTCTTGTCCAACTTTAAAAAATCTGAGGGCAAACCAGAGAATAACTGTCTGTGACTTTTTAAAATCTCTTTCTTTTCCATCTCCTTTCCCTATGAGCCTTAACCAACACAACAGCTAGTCACTGTCTTCATCACTCTCTACAATCTGTCTGCTTTTCTTCTTCTTCCTCTGTGATCCTCCTCCTTCACTGCTTGTCCTCTTTCTTCCCTCCAAGTCATTGTCATCACCTTCCTTGGCATTAAGTAATCTGTCCTTTCCCTCCTCATCCTCCTCACTCTCTAAGCCTCCTGCTCCTTCATCACTTTCTTCTGCCTCATCTGACTCACTTGGAAATCCTGCAGCAGAGAAGTTCATGTAATAATTACATTTTGGATAACAAAACACCACAGTAAAAAAATGGTAGTTGATGTGTGATCAGTCAACCTTTTCACCAGACAATGATTATCAGAGTGCTGTCAAAACCTCTGAACCACATCAGAAGTAACCACATTAGAGAAACAATAATACTTCACTTCGAATTAATTGAAGTATTACATCCATGAGGAATTTTTAAAACTGGTAGAGGAATACACTCAAACTTGTAATAAGTGGCACTGTATTAAGCAGTCACCCTGTATATGGCCATCGGTTGTTGAGTGCTGAATTTTTCCCCCTTAATCACTGAAATTTTCACGTCTTTTAGGAGGTCACCAGTCACCCTTTATTATGTCCCAACAGCCTATTTTCATTGTCAACCAGCTGTATTGAACAGTCATTGAAAGCAGGGCCATTCAAATAAAACTATGGATAATCTTGCCAGTAATTTTCAATCCATGTTTCTCTCCCAAAATCAGAGTAAGTAGAATTTTTGAGCAAGATTCTGTACATAAAGTGGTTAATTATGGCATAGAAAGGTGTTGTTTATCATTCTTTATGATAACCCTAATCCTTGGAACCTACGTGTATATTAAGCAGTCAACTTGTATTAAGTGGTCACCTCACCATTCCTTGTGGGCAACAGCTTAATACAGGATGGTTCAACTGTATGTTTTACTGTTTCCTTTTCACTGCCTGATTTTGCATCACACTGCTTTCAGTGGACACAAACCCTTTTCTTTAACATTGAAAACAAACTAAAGTACAATATTAAATGAAATGATCTTCAGTACATTTTCAAATTTCCCAAGAGAGGATTTAGCTAAATGACTCGACAAGTTAGCCCTCATTTAACCACACAGCTTGGTCAGTAGAGCAGCAACTATTTGAATGAGTCAAAGTGATGGGTTAATCATGTTGAAATGCTTAGTTTTTTTAACAAGCAACCTTCCTTGATTGCACAGTTTGATCACATCAATCTCTTGTGCCTTACCCTCAGCTAATTTCTTCTTGTACTTTTTCTTTATCGCCAGCAAACTCTGTTCCAAATCTTCTCCATCATCTTCATATCGATCAGGTTCAAGAAAGCTGGCACTCAGCCCTTTAGCTTGATGTCTCTCCTTGATTCTGCGCTGCTGATTTTCACGACGTAATAGTGCTCTGAGTCTCTCATCTTCTTTCTGCATATCAAAAAAATAATCTAGATGGCAATTCTCTCTCTCCTCTAGTCTCTACTCATTTGTATTCAAATTACTTGATTAAATAAAATTCTCATCACAAATTTATCTGCAACTGAAAAAATTCAGGCCTTTATGGGATTTGAACCCATGACCTATGTGATACCAGTGTAGTGCTCTAATAACTGAGCTAACAAGCCAACTGGGAGCTGGTCATTATGTTGGTTTCAAATAAACCTGTGAAGTGATGAATAAATGACTGTAAATATATGAAAATCACATATGTGAACTGTGGATAAAGAAATGAATGTGGAAGCAATCTTCATAGTTATGAACACTACTTAAGCAGTGGTAGTCTGAAAAAATTAATAAAGACCAGCCCCCAGTTTGCTTGTAAGTTTAGTGCGCAGAGCACTGCACTGGTATCACAGAGGTCACAGGTTCAAATCCTGTTCACTACTGCTTAAATAGTGTTCATTACTGCCAAGATCACTTCCATATTCATTTCTTTATCAGCAGTTTAAATATATGATTCTCTTTTATCTACAGTCCTTTATTATGTTCATACCTTGATAAGTTCTGATCTCTGTGCCTCAGGGTCCATGCCAGCTGCAGGGAGTATTCGTATTTTTTGTGCTTTAGATGCTCGGTCGGCAATAGACAGTGTCATTTTTCTGTGAGTCTGGCTGGTTGTAGAGTGGGGTCTGAAAGTGAGTTTCTCTTTAAATACTGCTTGGCCCTGGAGACCAGTCCCCTGGAGAAATAAAATCATCAGGAAAACAAAACTTCTTAGTTACTGAGTTCAAACTCTGTACTATGACCAATTTTGGAAAAGTTAAGTTACCAGGGGGGGAAGAGGGGAGGACAGATCTTAGAGTTTTTGGATGGGGGGGAGAGCAGATCTGAGAGTTTTTGGATGGGGGGGGGAGGGCAAATCTTAGAGTTTTTGGATGGGGCCCCTATAACAACTTTCTTTGAATTGTAACACAGACCTGCTGAACAAAGAGATGGTTACAGTTGCCATCAATCTCATTTTTGTGAACATCAAACACTTCTCCCAGCAGTAATGATGTTGTACCATCAGACCAACGAACAATTCTTGCATTGCTTTCTTTAATTTCATTTCCCTCCTCATCCTTTCTGTACCTCCATCGGATTGTGTTTTCAACCTGAAGGAAAGAAGAAAAATATTTTAAAATTACCGCAATATCTAAAGGATTTCATAAATAAAAATTTTCCATGATCCACAATTTTTTCAAAATCTCACACTCCACCCTTCAAAGTGTATGTCTGAGTGAACTAACAAAAGGATTTTACACAAATTCAAATAGACCCCTTATACTTTTACTTGTGGAATTACATTTTCTTTCACAAAGAGCAACATGCACATTACCTTAAGCTTCAGCCTGGCTCTTCCTTCTTCATCTAAAACTTCATCTTCTTCCATTTCATCTTCGTACAAAGCTGGGTCAAATGGTTTGTGTTCAATGCTCAAGAAGTTTGGCATCTTTACGAAATACAACTCAGAGCCCAGAGAGAATTGACAGTATGGAATAGTGACATCAATTCTTGTTTCTTCTTCCTCTTCTTCTTCATGGGGAATTTCATCGGCATCTCGAGCTTCGATATCTTCACCATCCTCAACTTGTTCTTCTTGTTGTTCTACAAGTCTTTCTTCTTTTTCTTCATGCTAAAAACAATTAAAATTCTACTCAAGACTGTAGCAAAATTCTAAAAAGCGAGTGGTCAGCAGCTTCCCAAATTGAGTGCATACAGGAGTGCGTATGGTATATGCTTTTTATTAGACTATTAGCATGGTTACATAATTCTGACCTCTTCTTCATCTGATGATAGCTCTTCATCATCCCCAAATAAATCTGTAGAAGACACTTGAGACTGGAGTTTGGATTTCGTCACTTCTTTCTGTGAGCAAAAAAAATGAACACCCATTTGAAAACAATACCAATTCACATCTCTGCTCCAGAAAAATTTTGAGTCATTTACCATACTTCAAACCTTTAGAGGTGAAAAATGCCACACCAAACAACATAAAACATTTCTCACAATAAAGACTTGCTTCCTTTCAATGGTTTATACTTGTTTTTATATGTTGCTTTTGCTATATCCCTGCCACTTTCATCATTTACACCCTAACATCAATATGCATATTCTCCACAGTGTTCTCTATACATTTCCTAAGGTGCTGACAAGGAGAATTTGTTTAACAATCTGGAGCTTCTTTAGTTGGTGATCATTTCCTTTATTCTTGTGACCTTAACAAGTGATTCAGGGGTAATATTGTAAGGAGAAATTAGATGCTAATCACTCTCTGGGGTCAAAGGATTAATCTTTTCCCCTGTCTTATTTCCCTTAATAACTCAGAATAGCTTGGCTAAGTTCTAAAAATTGTAGATAGAGGGCAGTTACCTTCCCCTTTGGGGTGCCTTGGTGGGTATTGAATTGGGGTTGTAAGGGAATGGGGAAATGGGTAAATCAGTTGCCTGATATACCTCCCCCTTCACTAATAAGCTGATAATAAGCTAATGCACTGGGCTGAGAGATTCAAGATATGGTTAAAATTAATCCTGAAGTGCTATGCATATGGTAACAGATATTTTTTAATGTATTCAATCCAGGATTAGAGTAAATCAAGTCTCAAAAGCGTAGCCTTGATGTAGCATGTCACTATCTCCCGCTGAAATTCTTTGGAACAGAACGGTCAATATTTTTTTGTTTCACTGTGCAGGGTATAATTGTTGTAAGTTTATTCATAATACTTTAGCAGGAGTCATACATCAATGTATTTATAGCAAACAGCTGGTAGCTCTCATGTATAAATCCTTCAGTTCTCACCTCATTTTCATCATCATTTTCGTCATCGTCTCCTTCCTCGTCTTCCTCGTTCTTTCCTTCCGCTATATTTGTTCCTTCCTTCGCATTTTCATCGCCGCTCTCCGCTTGCTCTTCATGGTCTGATTCAGACGCCTCGGCGCCTGGTTCACCTTCGTCTTCCCCTTCACTGGGTGAATCACCAAACAGCTCATTCAACTCAGCATCTCGCTCTGCTCTTTTGCTTTCTTTTGCTGATTTTCCTTCGTCTTCGCTGTCCTCCAAATCACTCCCAAACAAAAAATCTTCCATCGACATTTTGACTTGAAGGAACAGAGAGAAATACGTAGTCAGCGATTTCCAAAGTCTTCAACAGTGTGTTTGTGTAAAACTACCCATTTACCCAGCTTCGAAAATGAAAGAAAACAGACTTATTTTCTTCATCTGTGGAGAAATTATCTATAATATCATGGGTATTTTTCGTTCCGATTATGTGCATGGGCCGAAAAAAAGTAATTAGATTGACAAAACAGAGCAGCCTTTACCATGATTCACGTTGGTTATGCGTGTGTACCACGCGCGAGAAACTCGAGAATAGCCTCGTTGTAAAGATCCCGCATGTCTCACACAAAAATGGCGGAAGCGACAGGCGAATTTGACGTTGGAGTAGGTGCAATGAAAAGCGAAACAGTCGCGGTTATTCCTGGATTGGGGGACTTACCAGTCTCTGGTAATCAAGTATTAAAACGGAGCAATCAGTCAGGAAACGAAAGTAGTCACACACCGCCGTGGGAAGACAGCGACGACCCTATGCGAGCAGAAGACCAACCGGACTCTTGGTCGCCGCCGCGAGCGAAGAAGAGAAGGCGATCGACCAAGCGAAAAAGCGACTCTCTTGGAGTAAGGGAGGCGAAAAATCCTTTGATGCAACTGAACGAAATACGGCCTGGTCTTACGTATAATATTACTGTTAAAGGCGGTCAAACACATTGCCCTGTGTTCTTTGTTTCCGTGAATGTTGATGGAAATACCTTCGAAGGACAAGGCTCAAGTAAACAGAAAGCGAAGCACAATGCAGCCGAGAACGTTTTAAAGTCTTTCATTACTCAGATACGTTCACCAGTCCATCAGCTGATCACAGGAACTCGCGACGTTACCACAGACTTTACTTCCGATAACACTGGATCACTTCTAAACACTTTTGGTAATAACGATCAACCGATGGAGGATGCAAGTATGAATTCAATTGAATCTTCACTTCCTCCCCTGGGTGTCACGAAAACTCTAAAGGTGCAAACTGAAGCCGGAAAGCATCCAGTTTCGCTTTTAAATGAATTTCACCCGGGGCTTAATTACGAGTTTCTCGGTGAAGAGGGAGAACCAAATGCGAAGCAATTCAAATTTAAAGTTACTATCAATGGCCAAGATTTCTCAGGACACGGTAGCAGTAAAAAGAAAGGCAAGGCCAATGTTGCATCTAAAGCACTTTTTGCATTGTACAACATCCGCACCTTCTATGCATTTGGCCAATCAGAAGCAAGGCTACAACCTGCATACTTAGAACCTCCACCATCAGCTCAACTGGAGCAGGTTGCAGCAGATCTCATCGCTGATGCCGTTCTCGCCAAATTTCAGAGTCTGCAGCCAACTGCAGGGGAACCAATAAGACGCAAAGTTTTGGCTAGCATTGTTATGACAAGTCGAGGTGACAGTGAACAAAAATTTGAGGTCATTAGCCTTGGAACTGGAACCAAGTTTATAAGTGGAGAGTACATCAGTGACCAGGGACTAGCAGTGAATGATTGCCATGGGGAAATAATTGCTAGAAGATCCTTTTTGCGATTTTTGTACTCACAGCTTGAGCTGTGTGCTGAGGGATATGAGGAGGAGTCCATATTTGAGAAGAAAAAGAGTGGATTATTTGGTGTGAGAGATAATGTTGAATTCCACTTGTACATCAATACATCACCTTGTGGTGATGCTCGTGTTTTTTCGCCACATGAGCCTATCATGGGTGAATCCGACAAGCATCCTGGAAGAAGAAAAAGAGGACTTCTCCGAGTGAAGCTTGAAAACGGAGAAGGTAATTTTTCTTTAGGTTATTGTGATCTTGAGAGTGTTAAGTTCAAGGAGAGAGTCATTAACTCCTTAAATCCCATGAGTGACTAAGATAGAGTTTCTCCACAGAACATTAATACAATATCCACAGACAAGTGATGAGAATAAAGAGAAATATCAATAAGGGGATTACTAGTTGATTCAATGCCAAATTCTCCAAACTAACATCATAAGAATTGTATGACAGACAGTAAGGAGAATTACTAATGAGATCTTGGGAGTGAAAGGGTTAAGTGACCACAAACACAACTGCTGTTACAATTGCCAAAACATTTTTTCATCCTCCTTATCCATGCAAGTGATGATAACATTTGAGTGATTGATTGAAAGTTGGTATTGTCAAGGAAATGAAGTGTTGCAACAAAATCATACAAGAGTAGTTGGTGAACTTTTTTCTTGCAATCAAAACTGCAGTTTTTGAGCTTGCCTGAGATGGAATTTTACTGAACTTGCAGCAAATGGAAAAATGTCACATGTCATGTCACAATGATGTTAGGCAAAAAAAAAAAACAAACACAGCATACTCTGACTTCTTTTAACTAAAATATGGTTTGTGGTGAATATTCAGTTACTAGTTAAAATACATAAATATTTCTTACTTTTTTATCCAGTTGGAAAACTGCCTTATTTTACCTTATCAGGTACTATTCCTGCAATGAAAGCTGACACCACCATCCAAACTTGGGATGGTGTCCTCCAAGGCGAGAGGCTCCGCACCATGTCATGTTCAGACAAAGTCTGCCGCTGGAATATACTTGGGGTGCAAGGAGCACTCCTTAGTCACTTTTTGGAACCAATATATCTACAGTCAGTTGTTCTTGGTAGCTTGTACCATTACGAGCACATGTCAAGAGCCATGTATCATCGTCTAGGTGATCTAGAAGGGTTGCCTCCTCTCTTCAAACAGAATCGTCCACTTATGAATGGAACAAGTACCCCAGAGCCACGGGCAACAGTGAAGTCACCAAACATTAGTGTTAATTGGAGCGAAGGAGACCAGGGCTTTGAAATTGTAAATGCTACAAAAGGAGTGATTGGAGATGGACAGGCTGTGTCAAGGCTCTGTAAACAAAGTTTATTCAAACGTTTCATCATGCTGTGGAAGAAACTAAGACCAGCAATTGCAGGGCCATTGTCATACCATGGCGCCAAGGCTGCAGCTGGTCAGTATCAAGCAGCTAAAATGATTGTGATGAAAGGATTTGAAAGCCAAGGCCTTGGTTCATGGATTAGGAAGCCTGTGGAACAAGATATGTTTGAACTCTCTGAGGAGGATCTCTAAACTGAGCAGCTGGAAGTCAAGTTATTGCAAATGTTTCAGAAAGGTAGAATTAGTGTTTAGTGAAAGTAAGTACTTCTTGTACAGAACATTGTATTTCTTGCCCAACACTTTCAATTCTCTTCCTAAAAGAAATTACTTAAACTTCAAAATGATTGGAGTTTGTACCTTTTAGATTCAGGTTTTAAAGGGATTATGAACACAGCAGAAAGGAAATATTTTACTGAGATCCATTTTTGGATGTATTTAGATGTAGCACTTAGTAAAGATCTTGGTTATTTGGACACTCAAGTGACATTACAGTTATCATCAAGAATGTGAAGTTTCATTTTCATCTGTTTCATCAGAATGCCTTTTTATCTGAAAAGATCAGATAAGTTTATGCAGGCATCAAATCTGGTTATCTTCTTGGAAAAAGTTACATATAGGCAATCCTTTATAAAGTCAGTTAAGGTGCTTAAATAACTCCCAGTAAATTAAGCATGTTCATAGCTTATAGTGATGTAACCATTTTATATCCAAATATCTTATTCATTATCTTTCATGTTTGTACAGGATGTAAACTTGGAAACTTGGTCTAAAGGGACTGATGACTTATAGCTATTTATAAAACTATAAAAAACTGTAAAGTTTATGTAGTTGGATCAAAAATTGTTATTTTTGCTGTTTTCTTTTTCCTAATTTATTAACCTTGCCCAGAATATTTTCACTGACATTAATTTTAGGTTGTGACTTCTCCAATGACTTCAGCTATTATAAACAATAAAAACTGTAGTTTTTATAGTTTGATCAAAAATTGTTGTTTTGTCTGTTTTTTTTCCTTAATTTATCTACTTTTTCCCAAAATAGTTTTCACTGACATTAATTTTAGGTTGTGATTTCTCCAGCCATTGAATGGTTGACATGCACAGGAAATTATTAAAATGGAAGGACTGGGAACCAGATTTGAAGTTACTTTTTCTCTCCAATTTTTTCTTCCTGTTTCCTGCCTGTTTAGCAGGGTACGTAAGGAAATGAAATAACAAAGATTCAGTGAGAGTGAACAGAAACACTCCAAAGACTAAAGCTGAGTTTTTATTCAGTTCACTTTTGTTGGAAATTCTATTTACAAAATGTTAACAATTAGTGAGAAGTTTAACAGTGACAGATCCAAGGGAGGGCTGAGTAGGGAGGATTTTCTGCCCCTCCACACCACTTGTGCCCCCTTCTGTTCTAGAGACACGTATGTTTTGAGAAAAGTTATCTCTTGAGTAGTGAGTAACGTTGGTTAAAAGAAAGAAGAATAAAAGACTCAGAAATAAATAAAAAATTAATGTGTGTTAATGATTCAAATATAAACTTTGTTGGAAAGAAAAATTTCATAATTTATCCAACAACACTCCTTGGTGAATCTATTTCATACAAAAATAACAACCTACAATTATTGAAATTCATGAAAAAACAAAAGAGTATTGGAAATTAACCACTTTTCAATTAAAAAAAATAAATACAATCAGCTTCGTGTCCTGACAAGCTTTGTAACAAGGACAGTTTATCTTTGATCACGAACTACACTGCTTTACATCTAAAAAGATTTAGAAATGTCTTCTAAGCAGTATGAAACTACCATCAATACTATACAGGTTCAAATACTATTCACATGACGTGAAAAATAAATAACCTCTTTCACCCACACTGTGAAAGGAAACCCCCTCTTGAAAATATTCCATTTTTTTTTCCCTTTGGTGTTTGATTTTAAAATGCTGCGTTTCTAATTTCGGCGACTTTTTCCAGTATAGACACGTGACTTGCAAAAAGAGGAATATTGCCACTGACCCTCTGCCACCGCACTGCGGCCGCGTCGTCTCCGGCCTGTGAATGTGAATCGAAGAATTTTCAAAAAGGTTAAAAAAGGGGTTTCGTTGAGAGACTGAGGAGGACGAAGAGGAGGAGGAGGGGGGGGGGGGGGGGGGGGGGGTTGACGCGACCGGTAAGTGAGCGTCCATGTATCAAGACAATAAGTGTGTGGTAATAGGTATATGAAAAGTAAAACTTTTCGCCCAAAAAAGGTTGTAGTTGGTTTACAAATTAGCGAAGGTTTGTAGAGCCTCTCTTCACCCCTCCCTTCTCATCTTCCAGGCGTCCCAATACAAAAACAACTCACTTGTAGCTTGAATTCACTGAATATTTCTCCGGTGTCGTCGTGGAAATTGACGGCCACTGTTTCCATCCAAGCGTTGTCTGTGTTTCTGGGATCATCGACGTAACCTTTGTATACCTGGAAAATCACGAAAATAATAGTTATTGCTGCGGCCTGGAGTGTATCTTTCCTTCATAGAAAAGGGCAAATAAATTAATCGAGTCACCTCGACTCCGTTGTGAAAGAGTCTGTCGATTTGCCAGCTGATTTTCTCTCTTTCTGCGTCAGTGACACTGAGCTTTGCCATTGCCTCTTCTCCAAACTCCGCCTTAAGAACTTGAGTTACAACTTGCCCCGGTTCGACCATACCCTGAGAAGGTAGAAAATGAATGAATACATGAAAGATCGCGTCAACGAACCAACAAGCAAACGAATGAACAAAACAACCACACAACTAATGAAAGGGAAGAACGAGCGAACACGCGAGAATACGATTGGCCGAACGAAAGAGAAATTGAGAAATAAACAAAGTAAAAATAAGCGAGCGAACAAGCAAGTGAACGAACGAATAAACGCGAGCACACGCGAATGAAATAACGAACGAGGTGAACAAACCGAGAGAGGGAAGGTTTATTGGACAAGTGCGACTACTGATAGTAAATAAATGTCAAAAATGTACAAACAGCGACTGCTAAACTCTAATTGAGAAACTTACCCCTGGTATGGCCCACTGACTATTGTCCCTTCTTTGAATAGCAACAAACTCAAGAACTTTTTTCCCTCCGTCTAACATAACACCGCCGCTGGTTCTCTTCCACCTGATAAATATCACACAACAAAATACATTGGTAAAGCTTAACCCATAAGGAAAAAGTGAAGTAACAACACAAGCTTCTTTCTGCTGCGGTAAGAGAACAAACCTGTAAGATAATAGGGATCAAGGGTAAAACAAGAGTATAAGGACGGGAGACACTACTGTCTACACATGACAGGTGTCCTGGTAAAAGTCATGAGCGCGGTACCAAACGTAGGAAGTGTAACTAGTGACGAGGGCATGGTCGGCTGCCTAACAGTGTGGCCCCTCTTTACATCGCAACATAGCAAGATGCAGTTTCCATTAAAATTAAAGATATTCACAAGACTGTGGTCTTTTCATTACCGTGTAACAATTGGATCAGCGGCGTGGTTGGGACCGAATCGTCCCAGGAGTCCTCTTCCTACGACGCCCGTGCGGCCCATAGGATTACTGGTGAGAGGAAAAAAGAAGTACCGATTTACCATCTTTTTTAAACAAGATAAAGGTAGGTTTCATGGTTTTGCTTCGCTTAGTGGATTAGTTTCCGGTTAGAAGATACCGGTACGACAGAACCTGAATTTCGTTCCGCTCTGACTTGCAAAATGGGATTGCACGTAAAAGTGAAACTGATTTTTTCCAGAATGAATGTCTTAGCTCTAACTATGCTACCATACAAACTAAAAGGTTTTCACATATAGTTAAATTGTCCAAAAATTCTACAACCCATTAGCGAGACTGCTGAATAATAAATCACGCTAAAAGGTGTCGTGGAATGATGTCACAGGTCACCCAGCAACCAGTTAATTGTGAATAGTCTCACAACATAAAAATTCTTTCGCATATATACATACAGCGGTAGTCCGTCTTTCACTCGGTACGGTCCCATATGACTAGCACGGTTTACTTTATATTCATCGTCGAGCCTGTTATAGGCCAGCGGTGGACGAGCTGAAGGATGCCTAAAAAGAACAACATGAATAACTAAGGTGAGTAACTATGGTAACATAAAAAACACACCACCACATAAACTCATAGGGTGGGTGTGACCAAACGCCTGGCACCCAACGACGCAACCTTTATATCAGGTAATATTTGCTGTTTTTGATGAAGAATGGCTCTTAGATGACGAATGGATTATATAACAATTCAAACCATAGTAGTGTGGTTGTATTTCTTTCCTAAAATATCACGTTGACCAATCACAACGCGTGTTATATGATGCCATGGCATAAAGCAACTTACATGCTCATTAAGTCGTAGTCAGCCCATGGAGGTTTCTTCAGAACAATAGGGGCGGTATAATTTACAGGACTGTAATCTGGTAAGTCCACCTTCGAAAAGAGTTATGTATCAGCGGTAAATACGACAAAATAGAATATGAAAAAAAACGAACGTCAGGCCGAAGAAGTAGAACAGTCGACCTACAGAACAGGCGAAACACGCGGGAAAATGCAAGCGCGGAAACAATCGGCTTCAAGCAGAGGAACGCGCGTCACCAGCGAAAAGCGCGGATAACGTAACAGAGAAAATAGCATGGACTACAAGCGGCCACACGTTAACTACGAAAAAAAGAAAGCGGGAAGATGCAATTGGAAGCAAGAGCAATGAAACTTGTGCTTCAACAGCCCTTACGGACAGTGGAAAGACTTAAACGAAACGCGTTCGGTGCAGGACAACGCAACGACGAAAAACATTAACTTAGGCGAAAAAAATGAAGAAGAGTCACTCACTTCCCACGGCACGTTATCATCCGGAACCTGAAATCTCTTCACAGTGGATTGCGGGTAGGGCGTTGCGCGTGCCTTGTGATGGATGAACGCTGGAGCTACTGGACGGAGATCAAGAATGTTGGCGGGCGCAGTTTCTAAAATGAGAAAGATCAAAATTATCTAATTTGATTATGAGAACCTTTTTATGGTCGCAAGAGGTAAATATTCTACAACATTATAATATAAAAAGGTTTCTCGTGGACTTCGACAAGTGATAAAACCGAAAACCCTACTTCTGTTCTAGGCTTTTCCTATTGGGCCAATAAAAACAAGGGATTTGCAGCAAAATGCTAATGAAGTATAATTACGGTAAGGTGGATTAATTACTAACATTTAACAAAATTACATTCACTCACCTGACGACGGCATGGAGGAAGTTTGAACCTACAACAATGAAAAATGTTGTGAGCATTCCTTCAATTAAGCACAGTTTTAGAATTATGAATCAGAATTAAACAATAGCTCCATGAGAATAAAGGAAATGATCGACAACTGAAGAAGTTCTTAATTGCTAAAAAACCCCCTTCCTTTTCATTACTGTGGGGAATATACAAAGAACGGTATGGATAAAACACCTTTTGACTATGAGCCAAATCCACCAACGTCTTCATCGTTTCTAATATCGATGCCACGTTGTCCTCCATTCGCGCCAGTCTCCGCTCCAAAGCACCAGTGTCACGCGTCGGCGGTCTAAAATCTATATTCGGCTGAGCTACTCCGGGGGCGCTCTCCGAGTCCACGGCACTAGTGTCCATCACACATTCCATTATACGGTCAAGCTTAACAGTGGCGTCGTTTACCCTGTTAGAGGAAACAAGGGTAAGAAGGAGTGAATTGAAATCGTTATGAGAATTGCTATGTTCATAACACAACACCACACCACAAACCTGTCTCCGAGGGTACAGACTCTTTTTTCCAATGTGTTCTTCTCCTCTGTTCGTTTCGTGTGAAGGAAGTACTCTGCTCCCTGAAACTCCCAGTTCTCAAGTTGCTCCTTCTCGTAATCAGTCAATTTAATTTCTTCAAATAAAAATGAAGGTAAAATTGTTTATACCATTGTTTCTACCATAGAAGTGCATGGACCCTCGGCGTCTCTAAACCCTTTGACCCTTTAACCCCGAGGTGTGACTAGCATCTAATTTCTCCTCACAATATCACCCTAAATCACAGATTAAGGTCACGAGAATAAAGGAAATGATCCCCAACGAAAGACGCCCTTGATTGTTGACCAATTCTCCTTGTCAGCACCTTAAGAAATGTAGTGAGAACAGTATAGAGAATATGCATACTGATGTTAGAATGTAAAGGGTTAAATGCATTTTTTTTCAGTTTTGATTACTGTAAACAACGTTACTACACATAGATACTGTTGAATTTTACAATCTCCAGGAGGAGCTTTGGTTGCGTCATAAAAAAAGTTACCTGATTCCACCCTAACGCTCCGTAGTATTCGAGTGATCCCTCCTGGCAATAAATTCGTTAAAGTCCCCCTTTACACTCAGTTAGCGACTCCCCCCCCCCCCCCCCGGCAATACATACTGACATAATGACTGGTCCCAAATATCAAACCTATCGGTAAATACGTACTCATAGAGCTGACCGAGGGAGGATTTCCACAGCGGCATAGCCGCCATATCCATCGGATGGAGATCAGGACGTGAGAGATGAAGATCAAAGGAGGAAAGAACAGCGGTCTTCCGTGATATTCAGCGATCAGTTCATATCGCTGAAACTTCCATACCTTGTCCGAGTCTTCTTGCACTCTCTCGAAAGTGTAACTAAGAAAAAGCCAAAACAGATATTCCCTTGAGCAAGTTTCAATTGAGTTTCGAAAGTAATCCTAGATTGCTTTACTTCGCTCTCTCTTCACGAAAGGGAATCTCGACACAGAATAGCTCAGGTCGTAAAAAGCGATCTAAAATAAAACAATCCGAAGCTAAATGTGGTAACTCAAACACACGCAGCAAGACAAAACACCGACCAAAGTTACGGGAAGTTAGAGTTTTTGTTTTTCCCAAATTTTCACCAGAAGAAAAACCAACCTGAGGCTCTAAAATAGTGAAAAAACAGGTTAAGAATCTAAATTACCTGAAAATGGCGATGAGAAGATTAAGTAAAAGAACATTTGTAAACAACATGTAGCCAGCTAAGAGCGCCGGCGACAGCCATTTAGCAGTAGGATGAACCTCAAAATACTCTGAGGGCTTTTGACCTGAAAACACAAAAAAAACAACAACAAAAGGTTGAAACTTTACGTGATGTTACTAAGGCAGAGTCATACTTGCCCTTTGTTACTTCTCACAAAGTTTCATCCAATCACAGCAAGCCTGTGAGCAGGCTGGTGTAGTAATCTATTCTTATAATCTGTTTGTTAAATATTATATCAATATCGTAAAGGAAACGTTACATTTTAATCACAGAAGAGTAAGATGGTTGATCCAGCTACCTGAAATTTCTTCGAGAAAGAGTTCTCCGTACATCTGCCAGTAAGGTAGGTCCAGTATTCCACGGATCACCTGATCCCAGGTCTTGGCGAACTGTCCGGGGCCTGGGAATGACACCGCTTGCAGTGCGATTCCATAAGCGATAATAAATATGGCCAAAATGATTACAAACTGCTTCAGATCCTCAAGCTATGACAACAAATAAAAACAAGAAAAAAAGAGGTATTTAGAAATTGCTAACGTTGCAATAACACGAAGCATTAACTAAGAGTCAAACGTGAATAAATTAAAGGGGCTTTTAAGGACCTTAACTAAGGGTATCTTTTTTGTACATAACGCGGTTTATTACACAATTGAAGATAATTTTCGAATGGTCAAGTTACATACCTCTTACTAACCGAGCTCGAGATTTGTACTCTAAGTTACGCACCGCGTTTTTTCCGCTCGGATTTATAGTAAGAGCAAAAAAAAAGAGGGTTCGTTATTTATATCTCTGGACTCTGGGTTCAAGTAGAGGGGAAAGATTTCATAGCAAAGAAACTTTTGAATTTAGCGGGCCATACAGTGAAATACAGCCCACTAAATTGACCAAACAAACCACGCGTACCCCATCTCCACGGAAACAGAAAAAGTCAGGTAATTATACCATTACGTCACACAATCTTACCATTTTTCTAATCATGACAAGTTTGGGACCGAGCTGTCTGTTGACAGAAACGATCTGAAGGGAACGCACGATAAACACTATTATATTCAGTGAAAATATGATCCGGGCAGCTTCATAGGTTGAATCAAAAAAGCGCAGACATGCTGCAACCACAAAAGCCAGGAGTGCAAATGTGTCCACGAGATTCCACGTGTCACTGAAGTAAACACTAAGTTTGTCACCAAAGGTCTTCGGTTGTTGAGCCGCCAGCTGATTAAAAGAAAAGAACAGAAAAAAAATCATCAGATAAAGATTAAAAATTAGTAAATTACGGAGAGAAACTTTTCTAAGGTGAAAGTCGGCATCTTTTGCGCCCTTCAACTTTGAAATCAAGACTAATTCGGGCCGTTGTGAGCTACAGGTAGCGCAACTAAACATTCGTCAAGTTTTATCTCGGAAAGTAGTGAGCCACAAGTAGACCAACCGTAAATTATTTAAGTTTCCCTGTCAGTTTACACTCCTGAGCAGAGAGAGGTATTGCGATAGAAAAGGTTAATTCCTTAGAATATCTTAGGATACAACAAAACATCGACCTATCATTCCAGAGTACACCAAACTAAACACTCGGCCATTTAATTTTCACACGTAATATTTCGGTGCTGTGTGATCATGGATTAAACATCACGCTAGACTGTCATGTGACCTATTATGCGCCTTGACCATGTGACATAATACTTGTCATGATCACGTGATGTCATCTTATGACGTCATCGTGTTACCCACCTGTCTAATTTCTTCCATTATGATAGTGAGGATCCAGAAGTAAAGAACAAATTCCACCACACTTAATCCGCCGAGAGTCTTGGACGAGTCAAATTTCGGGAAGTACATCGTGATTACGTAACCATAAAGCAAGATGAATGCTATGTAAGACACCTGCAAATGTGACATCAAATGGATGAAAAACTTTCAAAGTTGGGATATGTCGTTAAGGTATTATGTGTAAAAGCTTACCAAATTTCCCATAAACTTAGTGAACGGCGCTGAGTAGAAGGATGTGATTCTATCATAAAAAGTCATGTCTGTGGATCGCATCATATGCTCCATAGAATGATCTTCTTGAAGCTCTAAAAAAAAAAAAAAAAAAAGTGTTTAAATGAGTTGAGAAAATATTTTATTCTATAAATATTGTATTCTATCCAATGACAATTTGGATTAATGTCAGTTTCTGAGCAACTACGCACCTACCCCTCCCCTAACCCAGCAACAATCAACTGATAACAACTAAGGGTTAATGTGAGGTTAGGGGAGGGGTAGGTGTGTAGTTGTTCAGATACTGACATTGATCTGATAATTTCAGGGGCTAAAGAACTATTTTAATTGTTTCATAAAGCTTACATCAGTTTCACGGGATCAATATCAGTATCTGGGCAACGGCCCACCTACCCCTCCCCTAACCCAACATTCACTCTAACTTGTCATCAATTGACTGTTGTTGGGTTAGGGGAGGGGTAGGTGGGCCATTGCCCAGATACTGATACTGATCCGTTTCACGCCTAGCACAAAAAAAAATCTACGTATAGAATTGCTTTAGTCCAAGATTCTTATCGGTTTCGAAAGAGAACGTCATCTTCAAAGGACTTCAAAAGTCTTCACAAACGACTTAATGGACAAGATACTTGATGAAGTTCTTAATTCTCACAATAGAATCAGAAGATTCGTAGAGTGATTGATTGGGAGAATCACTATTCAAAGGTTCTTTACCTGGAATATGTTCCACTATCTCTTCAACTATGTCCTCCACTATATCTTCCTCTTCTCCTACTTTAGATTCTTCGTCGAGGTTAGTCTTAGGATTTCCGTTTCTGACAGTTTCAACCTTTTGTAGTTCGACTGTTTCTCCTGTTATGCTGGGTCTCCTTATATTCTTCATACTTTTAGAGTACAATCCCTTCTGCGACAGACGAGCTGCGGCCTCTCTTTCGTGCTGCTCATCCGGGACAAAGTAAATCAGGGGAAAAATCAGGAATGGACAGAACGTGCAAAGAATGATCTGAGGAACAAAACGGTACATCGTAAACGAAGATTGCGCAGGGTTACAAAAACTAATGGAGAAAAAATTAATTAAGAACGATAGAAGAAAGAAAGAAACGATCATAATTAGTTTCCAATGCTGTTTCGTAAAAATTCTTAGGTCCGGCGCTTAATGGAGTAGACAAGGTACACAAGTATGAAGAGATCCCAGCCAGTGTTCGGACTCAGGCCCCTCGCACCAGAGTCTGATGCACTAGCAATAAGACTAGCCACTCCTGGTAACAATAAGTGGGGGGTGGGTAAAGTTTTGAATTTCATATACCTACGGTCCTTTCACTCAATAACCCACGCGCGCGGCTTAAGGAACTTTTAATCGTCTTAACTAATTCCACCCCTCCCCCGAGAAGTCATGTTTTTCTACCTTCCACCATTTAGTGTTCATGGCCATCGCTCCCATCCAGAGTCGGGTGAGTAGCACTTGGCAGCTCGTATGTGCAATGAAATTCTGATCTTCAGCCATGACAGCCAGATCAAGTGCTGTCAGGTTACCGAAATTATCCAGTTCTTTAACGAGCAGTGTCTGGGAGAGATTTTCATTCTCTTCGTAACATTCTTGAAGTACGCCGATTGCATGTTGTTCAAAATCGCTGCAAGAGAGTTAACAGCAGCGCTCAGAACATCGAAAATGCTTGAAAAAATAAAAGTTGATAACCGAAAAGAGAGACTGAACCTATTCGAAGTCGTTACAAAGACTGTCAATGGCTGGTAGAATTATCAAAATCTCGACCATCTGTGTCTGAAAACTTTTATCCAGTCACACAATATTTTGTCACGTATCATACAATTCCCCAGCCTAAGACTACGTGGCTACTTAACTGTTTACAACCTTATATCAGTATGCATATTCTCTACACTGTTTTCTTCACATTTCGTATAGCACTGACAAGGAGAATTTGTTTAAAAACAAAGTGCTTCATTTGTTGGTGATACTGTTGAGAGAAATTAGTTTTTAGTCACTCTGTTTAAATGTGCAGCGGATACAAGGAGAACGATACTCACTTCGCAACCTCCAGCAGCTCTGGGCTGATGTCAGTGATGGTATCATCAGCACGCGCCTTTCCCGCCATGGATTTAAGAAGACGCGTTGCCATGAGCGCGGTTGCGATCTGTTCTCGGCCCATGCTCCACATGAGCTTGGCCATCTCTTTCCGGTTACTAAGCACTGCCCAGATAAATACGTCACGATACGGTGTCTTTAAAGGGTCGATTCTGTGAAGGGGATTGCCTAGAAGTAAAAAAAGGGTAAACAATTAAGTTGTATCTTATCATAGTCGCGCAGTTATTGGCAGAATAACACTATAAATAAAAACCTTTGCGTTGCGTGACAGCTGCAAAGGAGACTTGTTGAAATACAAACCATACTCTTTAATAAATCAGAGCGCGCGAACTGACCCATACATTTTACAAACATCAATTCTCCCGGGATCGTCTCTTAAGGTTTGGCTCAAATGGTACTAACAAATGACAAAGCTATAAATCATAATGACAGACAAAAATGATAACGACGGCTATGAATCTTGTGATGATAACAATACTATTGACAGAGCGCTAAGTTCTTAGATGTGTTACTTACATACAATAGCTGGCTGGATGATTTTTCGACTTTTGCCCCTTTCCTCAGGAAGTGAGGTCATATAACGTGGATCCCGAAGATAAAGGCTATGATATGAATCGCCCATCAATTCTTCTATCACTTCACCAATAACCCTCAGGTTTAAGGCTGTAATATTCTTTTTATTCTGTAGAGAAAGGAATGATTATGCTTAATTTTTTTTTCGCACCCTCAGAAAAATAAATTCGTCACTTCTGGAATGCGCGGGGTAACATGCAACCAGCGGTCAGCGCAGGAAATCGTGTGACCAATCTCAAGCGCAAGAAAACAGGACGAGATGGAGAAGCGCGGGAAAACATGTCAATAGTATGTTGATGGACGCAAAAAGAAAAAAGAATTTGCAGGTGCCATTCAGCCAGAGTGTCTATCTCACAGAGTTTTTGAAACGGAATTTCCACAAAAAGAGGCATGTTTTTTAGATGCTTTCCTAGAAGTTACGTAAAACGGGTAAAAATGGAACTGATGAAAAGCGCACAAAACGTGAAAATTTAAGCAGCAAATTTAAAAATATACATATAAAATCATACGCACCATTTCTTTTTGAACCAGAGGCTTTATGACGCTGTTACTTGGGACCTGAAAATTAAACGATATTGCATTTTCGATATCAGCAAGGAATTTCGAAAACGTTACAGAAAAAAGAAATATATTTTCATGATGTTTCGCGTAAAACTTAACTCCAAATATTGTGATCGAAGTCAAACTCCTCGTGGAATCAACAAGTCTCTACTAACTCACCCCAGCATACAACTGACATAATATCTGCGGTGTAAGAAATTCTCTCATGCTGAGACCATTCTGTAGGAATAGTTCAACAAATCCTGGCTTATCGTCGAGCAAAGCTGCCAACATAGGATTAGTCAGTGCCTCCGTCTACAGAAAGAGAACGATAACAATTATTGTCTTATAATACGTGCAGTCCGTGAACGCTTTAATTGCAAAACACTAGATGAAAATTCCCCTAAGCGCGAAAATTCCAACTAAGCGCGCACAACACACATTGCATTTTCGTGTATTCAGGCGAGCGCGAGGCGAGTGCAAAGCTGCGGTCACGTACAAAAGGACGAGCGTAAGAGAAATGGCGCGTTATTTCGCCCTTTTTTCGCGCCATTCATCTCGCGGGTAACTCGCGCGCCCCTCAATCTCGCTTCACACATGCCTCCACTCGCCTGAAAAACGCAAAACAAAAAAAAGGAATGTTACACCTTTTCCAAAACTTGTTGGAAGGTTGTCAAGCTTTACATGTATTCGTTCGCGAGACAAGAGAAGATTGGGCAAGTTACATATGAAAACATAAAAGTTACCGTCCAACGTTTGTCATCAGTGAAGATCTCACTTTTAGCGACGTCAATCCGGTTCCAGGCCAGTGCCAAATTTAACTGCATCAAAGGAGCGGAACTGTTGGCTAGGAGAGATACCAGAATAACATTGATGTTCACAGGTTTAATTGGTTCTACAGGACAGCTTAGTGCGAATGTTGTAACACAAACAACAATCGTCTAGTTTCTACAACTCAGTTAAGTGAATTGCCTGATAATATAACACAATAACCGAGCTAGAGCTCGGACCCAGACCTCTCGACCCAAAGTCCAGCGCGCTAACTATAAGGACAGTGCATCTTCAACTATGCACGAAGTGGCTATAGGCTATTGAGCCTTACGGCCCAAACAGCTCCCTTAACAACAGCTCAAGATGTTTCTCATCGACACACATTCAATCTCTTGTAAAGAGTCCCACAGCCACGCTTTAACTCACTAATACAGTAACGCATCTCCCTCTCTATTTAAATCTCTGTTTCCTCTCTCTCTATACCTAATATTAACTGATCTGATAATAATAACTGATCTATCCAACCTCTCTACTGAATGGCACCTGTCTACAACTTCTCTGTTTGTCAGTTTTTAATGATCCACCTTACTATTAAAAAAAGAAAAGAACAATTTCAAAAGCGTGAAAAAAACAAAACAAAACAGGTAATAGTCCATTTTACAGTTGTGTGCTTGGTTGCCAAGCCTTTGAACAGGAGTGAAGCTAAGGGTGACCTTGTTATGATACAAACCTTGCTGCTTTTGAAATGCAAATTAATTTGTTATCATGCTAACTAGATTCTGGTCTCTAACACAACAAGGTCACCTTCAGCCTCACTCCAAATCAAAGACTTGGCAACTAAGTACACAACTGTAAAATAGCCTATTGAGAGATCAAAATATCACTAAATTATTATCATACCTTTTAGGAGGGCTTTTAGAATTGCAAGATCAATGTCTTGAGATATATTGGTCTCGTCATCCATTCGGTAAATAGAGATCTACAAAAACAACAAATGTTTGAACCATTTCACTCCCACAAGTGACCAGGACAGAATTTCTCCTAACAATATCAATACAATATTAAGCAGACAAGTGACGAGAATAAAGAAAATATCTATCAGGGGATTACTAGTTGATCCAATACCAAATTCTCCGAACAAACATCATAAGAATTGTATTGAAAACAGTAGGGAGACTTGCTAATGAGATCTTGAGAGTGACAGAATTAATATACTACGATGGAAACTCCAGTGAAAGTTCAGAGAAGTATTTCATTTTTCAATCGGGACTGAAGGCTACGTTTCTCGAGTCGGTGCCCTGGATAAGGAGTTCTGTGGACGGTTTTGTGGCAAAACTAAGCACAGCGCAAACTTAAACATCCAGGAAACTTCCACCTCGTTGCCAGACGATCAGAGATCATGATATTTCAGACATTTTTCAACTGAAAATTCATATCATTCATGCCATCATCCATGGTACATAAATTTAATTGAGGAAAAGGAAATAGAACATTTTTTACAGATTCCCCCTATACAATATGAACAAGAAAAGACTGCAATACTAAGTGTAACCCAAAAAATTGAAAAAAAAAATAAGGGACATACCATCTTATCGTCTTCAAGTACTTCTTCGATCATCTTGTAATGTTCGTCAACTTCTTGCTCCTTCCTAAATTGAAACACGTCCGCCACCTTAGCTCGTATTTTCCCTTCATACTGAGGATCGACGATAAATTTCCCGTCACTGACGATAAAAAAAAGAAACGAAAAACCGCAAGGAAGACTGTCTTAACATTAGTGATCAAAACAAAAATAAACAAAAGGCAGAAAAGCAAAAGGGCTACGTATTACACGCGGGGAATCATGCAAATGACGTTGAGCGCAGGAAGCAAATTACTGCTACGATAATCGGGAAAAAATTACCTCGCTCCTTAAACGCGTTAAAATACAAAGCCCATGCTAAGAGCGGTAAATTACGCAGCAGGCACCAAGCGCGGAAAAATATGTCATTTTACGCGGGAAAAAAATGTATTCGCTGCAATTGCACAAACCACACAACCCATGATAAACGCGGGAAATCACGCATCCAGCGCCAAGCGCGGGTAAACATGTCACTGGTGCGATGCGCGGGAAAAATGCGACGGCGCTTGATGAAAACATTTACCTGAATACTCTATTTGGACCATAAACGAAGTAATTGAGCCACAATTGGTCATTAATTCTCACCTTTTAGTGGTGTGGCTGTAGGCATAAGCCACCACATCTGCTGCACGACCACTTCCATCAATTACAACAGCTGGGATTTTCTTTTTGATTAACTCACACATGGTACGAACAGTGTTTGGTCCACCCTCCAAAACCAATAGGACCACAGGGACACCAATGGCACCTTGCAAATGATCGACAACCGATTGTTAACCATGTAAAAAAAGTGAAATTCAGACGCCATTTTTTAGACTGTATCTATTTTTGTGTCTACAGCGAATGTTTTTCTTTCCTGCATTTTTTTTTTTTTTTTTTTTTTGATTCGCTGCTAACATGTAATTTTTTTCCTTAAAAATGCTAATTTGTTTCACTTTAAACGACTGTGAATATATGAAAGTCATATATCTGAACTGCGGTTAAAAACGTGAATATGAAAGCGATCTACGCGGTAATGAACACTAGTGGAGCAGTAGTGAAAATAAGACCTGAAAAAAATTCAGGCCTGTACGGGATTTGAACCCATGACCTCTGCGATACCGGTGCAGTGCTCTACCAACTGAGCTAACAAGTCAACTTGGAGCTGGTTATCATTTGGTTCCAAATAATCCCGTGAAGCGGTGAATAAACGACTGTATATATATGAAAGTCATATATCTGAACTGCAGATAAAGACGTGAATATGAAAGCGATCTTCGTAGTAGTGCTCAAGTAGTGCTCAAGTAGTGTTCTAAGCCTTATTTTCACTACTGCTCAAGTAGTGTTTATTACTGCAAAGATCGCTTCCATAATTACTTCTTTCACTTTGTTAATAATTTGATATTCTATATCCATTGTTCTATAGATTATATTCACATGAGCCATGCTATGAGCAATTTCATGGTACAACGACTGCAATGTCTTATCCAAACAACGTAACTAAACGTATTTTAGGGTATTAGCCTAAAATCTACCAGGGAAACCAAGGAATGTAAATCAACCAATCACAACAAACTTAAAAAACACTGTGCACCAATGAGAAGTCACGGCACCAAGCGCGGGAAAACGCGCCTTGCAAGGTCGCGATTGCTTCCATTCGATTGGTTGAGAAGGTGACGCGAGCTTTTCAAGCCATTGCAGAATGAGGCAACATAAGACCTAACCTAAGCAGCCACATTCAAACTAATTGATTTTAGCGTGGTCGACATTTGAACCAACCTGCAGCAGATCTAGAGTCAGTTTTGACTTTCATTACTGCTTCCTCAAATCTTGAGCGCAGGTTAATCTCCACACCGTACTTTCCTTCTGTTCCGTTATCCACCAACAGGAAGTGCGAATGATTTGAATCCAGCAAAGCCCCACTGGAACCTGGGACCTGTTCCATGCGGTAGTGGGCCGGATACAGACCATTTGTGTCCTACATAAAGAAAATAATTGCAACCGCTGATAGCTTCATTCTGCATAGTGACTATGCGGAGCTTTCGAAAGACCAGAGGCAAGGTACTCGCGAGGTTCGAGGTACCGGCAGGATTCCAGATTCCGACGGGCTAAAATAATACAGAGGACAGAATCCGCGTGGGGAATAAGCGCCTAAGTATAGGAGTTCTGAGGCGACTTAACTTGAGTTATGTTGAGTGGCTTAAGGGAAGGCAATGTTCCTTCACAGTGAACAGCATAAGAGCATTCTATATAGCAGCAGTTAGTTGGCGGGAAAAGAGAAACTTAGACACTACAACTGCCTTCATTGTTTGGGCAACGACAGTTTTGGCGGGAAATACACAGTGCGAGTTTTCGCCTGAAAGGAAGATTGCTACTTTTGGCGAGAAATGAACGACGCGGCTTTCGCTTTACGCTCACAGTTATTATATATTTATAAAAATAAACTATCCTTTCATAAGTCAAAAATAATCAGAGACTTGTGACCTTTGAAACTAAGCGTGTTTACCTTAGACGCTTTTAAAGAATCCTTTCTGTCCACAATGCCCCAAGTAGCGATGCCAATAACATTAACTTTATCCTCACTACCAAATGTGATTTCCTGTTCTCTCACGGCTTCACCCACATGCTTCATAACACCAGCATTGGTTCCACCTTAGGAGAAAAAAAAGGAAAATCGCCTCAAATCTCACAATCTCAGAAAGACCACTTTTCGATTGTGTATCAACAAAGTACTCACAGCGACCCATCTGAACGTAAACACAAGAAAACGACCCTGTGCGCGGGAAATCAATTGGTAATACTGAGTTTCACTTCATTACGCTCCCTGATTGGTTTAGAGAAGTCTCACCAGTCTTTAAACCAATCAGCTGCAAACAAAACTAAACCACTGAACTTTTCCCGCCATGTAGGCTGCTTTGAGTTCTCATCGACTCCTCGTGACATTTTCCTTTGCTCTGATTGGCATTCGTGATTCTCTCAGTTTTACTCAGTCAATGGCTCTGTCTGGATATTGCACACAGTGAGTATGTACTGAAAAAGGCACAAACCTGTTATAATCCAGGCACTCGTCGACTTAGCTGCTTTAATCAGACCTCTTCTGAACACTTCTTTCAATCTGGGTTTGAGAACAAAACTCTTGGCACCCCCCGTAACAGAAATAACCAGATTGGGAATTTCAAGATTCCATCTTTCAAGCATCAACTTTAGGATGAGCTGAACATCAGTGTCGTGTGACACGCGCACATACTACGGGTATAAAAAAGGAGACTTGGGATTACTTTCGCGTATTTCGGTAAAGGATATAGGAGAAAGTCTCTCACTCACTTTCATACACGTGCCATACACGACTGCCTTCCACTACTTTACCATTCCTCCCTGATAAACATAAGGTGTTTAAATGCCCCCTCCCCCAGGGGTTTCATTAAGGGCCAGGCACTGGGTAAATTTACCAGTTGTGAGGACGGTTTTTTTTCACCTGGTTTGACCATCTACAGAAAAGTTTATCCTACAAAGAAATTCAGTTCAATAAGTTTTGCCTGCCTGTGAAAACCAGTTGCCCTCCTGCTGAAAACGTCAAGGAAACCCATACCCTCCCCCCCCCCCTTCACCCCCTTCACTAACACCCGTACCTCTGACAAGACACCACAATAAATACAGTATCAATCATGGTCTGCAGCGACTTACTGGAGAGCGTTTATTCTGACTGCCTGTACCAAGGAAGTCAATCTCCCCATATGCATCAGTTTGCATCTGCCGTGTGCACCTTTCTGGGGTCCATTGATCACCAGTGTCCTCTCTGGCCACATTTAAATCATGTTGATTCTTAGTTCTACCACACATACACATTGGATTCCTAACATGGAAAAAAGGTATATTGAGTAACAGTGAGACTTACTTTCTGTTTCATTCATAACTGTTTTACTCTTGGTAGACGCCAGTAAACCAGCAGATATCCCTCTCTTTCTCAAGATAGTTTGAGATAAAATATTTATGCGAGATAGTTAGAGATAAAATATTTATGAAAGTTGAATTTTACATACAATTATAACCATTATCATTTACATCAGCACTCCATTATTCAGGTTGGAGTTATGCAAAAGACCTCAAATCTTACATATACAAAAGTAAAAAAAATCACATTTCTACAAAGGTTCATGTACATACTCTTCTGAGCGAGTCTTCTTTGCATCTTTCACAATTTTGATGCACTCCCGACCTCGAAAATGTCCAGCAATCCATGACTTCTTGCTTTTCTACAAAAATTTAAAAAGATTGGAAATGTCAAAAAAGCAGCATGTACTGATAAGAAATGTTGCTTTTGGTTTCAATGCTGGAAATTTTCCTACAAATGTCTTGTTTCATGATGGTCTCATGTACATCATCCATCTTCAGCACTCTTGGCATTTGGTAGGTTTAAAAAAATTGCTAGCTAAATTTTCAACCCAAGCCTCAGTTTAGTGGCCCATCTATGGTCTGAAGATGCAAGGAGGTTGCAATTATGTCTGTAACAGATATCACAAAGGCAATGTCTCTTTAAAAATTAAAAATAACTTTTGTAGCTTTTTTATTCCTCAACTTCCAGAGGTAAATAACATGTGCATGACTTCACATAACTTCAATAGATTGTTCTGCAAACAATTAGGGCTGACAATGAGGCCAGAAACTTTACAAGTGCAAAAGGACTATGAGAATTTCAACCCATATGTTATAAACTAATTCACTGAAGTGACAACTGAGAGAATTTTGCAGTCAAGTAAATTGTATAATTTCAAAATGATGAAATTTCTTTTAGTTTATGCTGTAACTGAAAATTTGTCAAAATTTGCAAGAGTAAAATGTGAAATGTGAATTAAGTGTGTCACATTCTAAAAAGCTCTAAAGAAGAACTGGAAACTAAAAGCCAAAAACTTATTTCAAAAATTCATCATTAGGGTGATAAAAATGATTCTCAAATTATTACATGGTCTGAAGTTGCACAATGACTGGTTACCTAAGTCTATCTATCAAGAGTTGGAAAAATAAAATGATGTATTTTCTGATCTACATGTATGATTTTGAATGCACTTAACAATATCATTGTTTGTGCTTAAACTTTTCAAACAAGTTTCAAAATCATTTCAACCGCTCAAGAATATCTAGCTTTACATAATTTAGTATAAACATACAGTATTAACAAATCCACTTACTGAGACTCGGCTGAACGTCTTCAGAGAAACTATACTTCCACGTTTGTCAAGCTCATAGAGAGTTGAAAATGACTCTTTCATGTTGAAAACACAAAGCTACTTCACAGCTTTAACAAAAAATACCAAATAATAATAACACATTCTGTGCAAAAATTTGTTGTCACCCAATTTGTTCGTCCTGAAACATGAAGGACGTGTTCCCATAACTTTAACCAACTTAAATAAAATCTTCACAATGGTTGAAAATCTGTGCTTTAGTTAAAGACTTGTTAAGCATGAAAAAAGACCTGAACATTGACTTGAGATAAATATTCAAGAAAAACCTTTTGAATTTGCATTTCAAAGCAAAAAATTTTGACTTATTAAAAACCTCATGTAGAAATAACCAGTGGGAGATGTACCTTGGTGCCAGTCACAAAACAAATAAATATCAAACATTACGAACTTTTCTCCTGTTATGAAAATACACTAAAAAAGAGATCTGTTGATCTAGAAGAAAATATAAAGATCAAAGTCTTTTAATTTTATCATCTGCTCTGTGGGTGTTAAATATCAAAAGCTTGTTTTCACAAAGTCAGTATAAAAACTCAGAACAATACAAACCACAAAACATAAAATTGCTATCCTTATTGAGTTCTTTTCAAAGTTTTTTTTAATCTGATCTCTTTGAACTGAATTTAAGTTATTTTATTGTAAGTCAATCTCAAAATGTTTTTCATGGTTAATTCATCGATCATGGCAATTCATTCTCCAACAAAAATTTCATTAACCCTCTACACCCTAACATCAGTATGCATATTCTCCATACTGTTCTCTATACATTTCCTAATGTACTGGCAAGGAGAATTTGTTTAACAATCAACAGGATTCTTCAGTTGATGATCATTTCCTTTATTCTCATAACCTTAATGTTTGATTCAGGGATGATATTGTAAGGAGAAATTAGATGCTGGTCACTCTCAGGGATTAAAGGTTTTCTGAATCTCTAGTTGAAGAGTAGCAATGGTATTCTGACTCATAATACAGCACAGCTAGAATTAGATTCAGTGTCAACTATTGAACTCTCAACATCTCATTTGGAATTCTCCCTTTCAGTGATGTAAGTTTCCATAAAATTGAATTGAGAGAATTTAATTTTGTATCATTCAAAACAACACCTCCTACTGGTAGGTTTGTCTTTTCTTAAAAACTCTTCACTTGATGACCTATTCATTTCACTTTATATTTTCTTTGCTTCAAACATTTTTGTCTCACCCTAAAGTGCAAATAAGAGAAAGGTCCCACCAGCTGAAGATCACTTCAAACTATAACATATAAATATATCAAATGCATATTATTGCACAGAATAACTGTATTCTTTTTTATACCTATTTTTCAAGTATATTTACCATTTTGTTGACTTCCTTTGAATCCTTAACATCATATTATCATTGCATATTATTAACTGTAGTTTTATGCTTCATTTTGTCATTACTAGCAATGTGGTAAACTTTTTAATTGTCTTAGATTGGTTTAATATCTTTTTTCAACTGATGCTTTGTCATTTGTGAAGACAGCTGTTAAATAACTCAGATGCACCTCACTTGGCATCAACAGCTCAAAGACCTAGCATTTCACTTATTTTATCAGAAAGATACTTATTTATGCATAAATTGTTTATCACCCTGTAATTTTTTAAATTTAAATTTTTATTTGCTCATTGAAATCATTACAATTATTTACAATTTTCATGATTTATTTGGGAAAATGCAGCTGAATGCTAATGGTACTGGACTGGTCTCTTCTCATTATGTTTAAACTAAATCTTTTCCTTACAGAAAGAAACTGAAACTCTGTACAAAAGTACTCAAAAGTGTTTTTTACCCAGGGAATTTTTTTTTGTACATTGTAATTCATATCCAACATGCACTCCTGGAATAACTGTTTGATAAGATTTTAAAATAAAGAAACAATACAATTATACACAAGTAGCCACAGCTTTTCCATCCTAACATTAGTAAGCATATTCTCCATACTGTTCTCTATACATTTCCTAAGGTGCTGACAAGGAGAATTTGTTTAACAATCAAGAGCTTCTTTCAGTAGAGATCATTTTCCTTAATGTAGGGAGAAATTAGATGGTAGTTGATCCTTAGGGTTAGGAGGATAAACAATATAGTTTAAATTTTTTAACTTAACAAAAGTAATACCTGGCTAATGTGTATTAGTTATCAAGTCTCAAGAGTTAAACCAAGCATAATATACCTACTTTTAAATAGGAAGATGAGAAGTTTCTACTACCACTTGCTGATAAAAACTGAAAATGATCAAATGATCGACCCTTTTCAATTAATAGATTAAAATGCAGTACTTGGTTAGTGTTCATGTATAAAGCTTCTTCAAAGGGTAATTTTCAAAATTTTAATTTTTAATTTTTAACTTTTTTTTGCTTAAGTGTTTCTCTCTATTTCTCAATGACATTAAACAATGTTTATGAAGTTACTGAATTTAACAATTAATCATAGGTAGAGATTATCATTTTCAAGACATCTGTTTTGATTTAACAGCAATTATTCCAAGGAATCAAAGTAAGATACCAGATAAATATAGGCAGAACTTTACATACACTGATTAGAATAAATATTAGTGGTAACTGTGTAATTTTACATGAATTCACTGTTCAGACAACCTTACTTTAATCAAATATTAAAGACAAAACACAAAATACCACTCCTTTAGCTTTAAAAGCAGGTATATGAAAATGATCCAAAATGAGCCTTTTCATCGCAAAAATCAAATTATTAGGGAGGGTAAGACAGTGTTTCAGAGCAAGCAGTTATTAAAGAACTCTGTATTTTTAGGTCAATGTAAAAATATGCAATCTACTGTGATTCAATTTTGTCCATTTGTCAAAAATTTACATTAAGAAAAGGATAATTTATGTTTTTATTCATTCAGTTTTGGGGGCATAGCTATATGCATGTATGATTCATTAAATTGCACTTGACAAAAAGCAAAACATTTCACCACCTTTAAATACAAAACTAAGCTTAATATCTCAATAATATTTCACATCTGAAAAATAAGAAGGTCTTTATACATACCTCCAATTGTTCAAATCCTGCCAGTGAACCAGACAATGATCCTTTTGATGTACGGCGGTGATTGCCACTAGTAGGGATCCACACATCTTTGGGAAGTCCAGCTAAACTCACAGAGCTGATAGATTGAACTTTGTTGGTCTTTAAACCCAACATATTCTAAATCAAAATTCTGAACCAGCTGATAAATAAGGAACCATTCTGTGAAAAAAAGGCAAAAGAAATTTATTATCATTATGACAACCAACATACATGTACCTAAATAGAGGTTATATGCAATATTCAATGATGAAAAAATATATTATCATCCACAAATTATCTAGATGTCATAAAGTCCCAATCAAATTTACCAGAACCAGGAAAGGCTTTGAAGAAATATAATATCCATCTGTTTCTACCCTGAGCTACATTAAAACGTGTTCTTAAGTAATTTTCATAGAAAATGAAACTGTGCGTAAAAGGTGAATGTTATTGATGATAATGGTTTCCACCTTTAATTAATTTTTGGAAACCAAAATTATTTCTAACACTAACAGGAATCTATACCATATTAAAATGAAAATTTTAAATAAAGGCAAAATGTTAGGAATGACCAATTAAAGCATCTTGTAACATTTACCATTTAATGTGACCCTTTAACCCCAAAGAGTGACTAGTTTCTCATTACTCCTTACAACATCACCCCTAAATCAAACATTTAGGTCACAGGAATAAAGTATATGATTGTCAACCAAAGAAGCTCTTTAATTCCATTTGTAATGGGCCTTGCCCACCATAGAGTCTCTGTGCTTCAGTAGTAGAGCATCAGAGCGTGGAATCTGAAGGTCTGAGGTTCGACTCTTCATGGGGACTCAGAATTTTTTCTTTTTCCCATGCTCATTAGAAGACTAATGTTTTTATTTTCTCATGGAAAAAATGTTTATGAATATGTTTATCTGATGAGTATTTTGTTTCTCAAATTTTGTCACCATTTTGACTGATGCTGACAAAACTTAATGATTTCCAATTCTGTCTTTAGTCATGCTTGTGATTAACAAATCATAGTTGTTAATGACTCATATTTTTACAGAATGAATCAGACTCAAATGTGTTTTAATGCCACAATCAACTCCTTAACCATATAAGGCCATGATTTATTTGAGATGCTGTTTTTGCAAGACACATAAAAGGTCTGGAAGAAAACATCTTGAGTGTGACAGGACTGGAAAATGCTTGTCACAGTTTATTTTAAATGTACAAACAGTCCTATTGTGCTCTGTATTACGAGTCCTAAAACTGTCAGGATCTTAATGACAAAATTCTAGATGATCTTTAGCAAATCTGAGTAAATTTTGCACATGGATAAATATTGTTTTACCAAGGAGCTACAAAGGACTGATGCACACTCTTAAAGTGCAGGTTACAGAGATCAAACATTTCAGACAGCCTCTATAGCTTGATAATCTGGTCTCTTGGGTATTTGCAAGCGATATATTTGCATAAAACCAAGGTATTATACCATGTTGACATTAAAAACGGGGTAATCGCAAAAATTTTACAATTAAACCAGTACCAAGATAATAAAGAAAGCAAAAGTAAGCTTTAACGTGTTTATAACTGTATTTAAATGTGACACTGTCGTCTTTACAAGTTAATCTGTACTAGTTTAAGACACTAGTCAATTAAGGTCTAATTTAACTTGAATGTATATCACACAGCTCAACTGAAAACTTTGACGAAAAATGCTACCCCGAATAAAACATCGTTTCTGTTTTTATTCAGTTTATTCTGTTATTTAAATTCCTATCCTCATATTTTGTTAATTTTAAAAATATAGATATTTATATAGTAACATTGCTTCGGTAGACTGGTAGAGTGTTGATATGTGCAGCAAATTGAATCGAGTAAGGCTTCTTCGATATTGTAAACAATCACGTTCACGAGGTCAGTTCACAACCCTATCTATAACTAGACATACCTTATATTCGTCATTTTAGACACTGAAAGTATCAGAAATCAGCTGATACTCAAACAAATTTCCTATTTGCACCGTCTTCGAAACTTCAGCTGTACCCGTCCGCCATTTTGTAAAGTGCTCCTGACGTCACATGGTTATACACGGTTACTCTGACAACACAATTATAAATTTTGTTTGATTCTGTGATGGTTTGCCCAAGTGAAATCTAGAATACTAAGAGAGTTTCCATTGCTACTTTTAAAATCTATCTTCCTGAGATTATATGTATATTTCCCAAATATTTTCTCTATAAAAGAGCTTTCAGTTTCTTGCTTGTCAGCTTTTGACTCATTAAAATAAGATTTTGCATCTCCTGTGAATAAAAGCTATATCACTCGAAAATTATTGCTTTAGTTAAAGATATTTCGCTTTTGATCGGAGTAGAACTCGCAGAAAAACCGATTGAAACCGAAAATGAGGAAATTTTTGCAATTGCGTTGACGTTTTTGATCCAAGAAATAGTTATTTTTGCTCTTTTTGTATAAAAAAGTGCCTCGGTGAATTATTCATTATAAATCAAATTCCCTTTTTCAAACAAAATTAACCGAAGTTTTCTGAAATAGCATCTTCTATAAGTACGTTTCTATCAAGTTTATTGCAAACCGACTCCGCATAACCATAAACATTTTGTTTTTATTTGATGTGGAGGTTTGCTCGTATGTTCCATTTTTTGGCTAATGACGTAATTACCGTGAAATGAGTTAGCACTGAGCGTTTCTTAATTTGTGAACTAATACTGTCAGTAAAAAGGAAACATGAATGAAATAGATAGTAACACTCGTTGAGTGTATTGCAAATCATAGTAAAAACAATTTGCATATGTTTCATCAGCTACTCAACGAAGCATAATAAGAAACATCAAGGTCCAAGCCATGTACGCCATGTGGTTCGCCACATAACAAATACGCGGAGGTTGAAATTCGTTCTCAAAACACGATACGATGGCAGACTTGAAGCACCTAGCCAAGAAGGGTCTGTTCACACATTTCATTCCTAAACCATAACTGCTGCCAGAACTTCTAAAGTCTAGCAGTACATATCAATTTTTCCGCACTGCGTTCAGGTAAAGTTTACTTTATTCAGTGAATGTTTAGTCTACAAAGAACTTCGATTACAAAAGAGAGTTGTCCTGATGTGAGAACACGTATATCGGAAGCAGAACATGTTTCGCTGTCACTATTGTTCTGTTGATATTTGATAAGTTTCATAAGCCAAACTTTATCCACAAAGTGAGACAGTTAAGAGCGAATCCATGCAAAAATCGACCAAAATCGTCAATTCGTGGCAAGGCTCAAAAAATCAAAATCGCTCTTCTTTTGCTGTGTGGTAGACCTAAGTAAGTATACAAACGCTATGACGCTACGACAACATGCCGACTTATCCCGATGACCCAAGTGTATTATTTGTTTGGGAAATTGCGTCAAAACTTTTTACTAAAGAAATGGTAAGTATTAATTTATTGTTCGATTGTAGTATTATAAAACATTTTACGCAATTTTATGTAGATATTTCACGTATTTAAAAGGTGCTTAGATGTTACGTAGTTTTGGTGGATGTCATTAGGGAACATCCACCAAAACTTTGACCAAAACCATCAACAATATATTTTTTAAATTTTATCTATAGCCATTGTTAGATGTTCAGGGAGACAAAAGATTTATACCACTAATTAGCAGTTAGTGTTCTGGCTAATTATTTTTTATGGTGCACAATTGCTGACCGACCAAACGTTCATAATGATTATCATAACTCTTAACACATAGAATAAAGTGGTTTTGGTGGATGTTTCTCTCCATCCACCAAAACCACCACAGAAATTTCTGCTACTTCCTTACAGAAGACTGATGTGACCTGCTATTTGGAGTACATAACCACAATCTATTTCTTTGTATGTAGAGATATTTTGGAAAGTTCTTGAGTCAGCACCTTTTATTATTGAAACCATAATCATAACATGGTGCATAATATAGAATACAAAAGGTTCTGGTGTGGTAATCATGTAATCTTGAAACAGGAGAGTTTTTAACTGACTTAAACTGATTTAAACAAACATTTGCAACAAAATTCCAGGTCCAGAAATTTCTTCCACTATTTCCGCCAAAATCATAACCTTTAAGTACAACAAATCAGCACATTAGTAATTGTTATCAGGGGTCTGAAAATCCTATAAATCTTTCACATTTATTTCAAGTAACCTTTAATTTCACATGGATGAATAAGTATACACTCAACATGCAGAATGTCTTACAGTTTACAAACTATTTCCCTTTTTATGGATAGACAGTGAAAGGCCTTTGCCACATTGGTGAATCAAACCATTGTATACCATGCATTTTGTGATAATTGTTTGTTTTTGCTCACAATACCCAGAAAAATGGAGGGGATAAATTTAAATAGCAAATTCTATGGTTAAAATTAAATAACATTGGAAGATCAAATTAACTTTGTACTGTTTAAAATTCAGTTTTGGTTTCTTGCTTATTCCAGCCTCTTGATATTCAAAAGCATTCCTTGTCATTTTTGTGTTCTTCTGTGTACATAACTTGAAAAATAAACACAGAGAAAGGAAACCACAAAGGATTAAACTTGAAGCTAAAGCAAAGTTTAAGTTGAGCCATAGCTGATCCAAATACTGAGCACTTTGTATTGTAACCCATTTAGCAGTAAAGTTTATCTATATGTCTGCCAGCTTGTCACAAGTCTTACCCCTCTCCAAAAGTCTCTATAAATAAATTTTTCTTTGTGGTCCCTAATTGATGATTAGTATATTACAGCTCCTCAATTTTCCTCTCTCAAGTCAAGGTTACTCTAAATTTAACAAAGTAATGGACTTGATAAAACTCAAACTATAACTCAGCTGGCTGCTACTTGCAACCTTAATTTCTAGATATCAGTATACAATAATCAATATGTTATAAATAAGAACCCTAATGCTTAATTTTGCAGTGATCACCTTCCTCCTTTTCATTTGCAGACCAGACTGGAACCTCTATAGGTGTGTTTGCTTGTTTTGAGTGGGGATGGAAGAAAAGGAGTCATGCCGCATATCTGATTTATTAAATCGTATTTGTTCTGTTTATACATGAGTAGAACTACCTTGTTCTCTGAAAAAAATAAAATTTCTCGCATTTTTATCTGTGCTTCGCAGTCAAACTTCCTTGTGTCTTGGACAAGAAATCTTATTTTCTTGAAAACAAAATCTTTGTTTCCAGCCTTCTGTAATAGGTAAACATAACAGTGTAAGTTTAGTGACAGTGTATTTCTCAAGTTATTTTTTGGAATGTGACAAAACGGAAGTGTCATAGCGTGATAAGGAGCAAACATATGATTGCTTGATAGAATGCAAAAATGCAGAATTGCATATATTTTCTCCTTTGTCAGCAGCATATGTTAGTGAAAAGTTCTTACAATTGTTAACTTCTAAACCATCTTCAATTTAGCCAAGATTGAACTGTTATCACGTTTGTCATAAAAGTATTCTGAGATCAATGTCATATGACCCATTCATGTATTTGACCTTTCAAATTAGCAAGCCATAGTTGACAGAAACACAAAGGTTGAGGATAAAAAGAAATTATTATATACAGTACTTCTTCTGTATCTTTTCGTTTCCTTTTCTCTCCAGCTGTTCAATCTATGCCGTGCTGGCAATTGAACACTTTCCTTCCCAAAATTAGGAAAGGCACACCAGTAAAAAACGAATTTTTGCTCCTTAAATATCTCATGCATCTTCCCCCAGTATTTTGTGACTTCTGTCCGAGGAAGGAGGTGTAAGCATTAAATTAACCCGAATAATTCCACGATTGTGGTATCATCCAAGCCATGCCAGAGGACTTGAACTAGACAAACTAGTGAGAATGCACAATAGCGATAGCAAAGCTTTGTAATGCTAAAGAGCTATATCAAATATATATAAATATGTTCCCGAAACCTTTGACAGCTTTAAAGAAAGAAAACTTCGTCGTCAATCCTGTTTCAAATTCCGCAATAAGTTTAAGCGCCTCATCAACAGAATTTACGTATCCTAAATTATCTGCATGTCTACCATCAATGGTTCGCGACTTAAAATTCTCGCTATGCTGTTTCTATTTGTTCCTCAAGAATCATGGGATTTACAGCTTCGGATGTTCGGCTACATCACTGCGGATTTCCGAGAATCTTCGGTTATGTTTTGCAAGTCATTAAATATTCCATCTCAGTCCCTCTCGACCGAGGTGGTTTTGGTGGATGGAATCTAATGCTGACCCTGAAGGATGAAGCGCCCTCAACTACATTCCGCGAACATTTTGTGACTCAGTATGCAAATTACTTTCATCAGAGTATTATCAGATTACAGCTGTTAGGAACCAGGATCCGCTAAAAGCACACGTAAAACATGCTTTATATAAAAGTTTTGAAAATGAAGAACTTGTAGCCTTGCTAAGGATTTTAATTGCTTCGAGACGCCTGCATTATCAAATTAAAATTATATATATATAACAACTTTATTTAAATAATAACATATAACATATTATTATTAAAAAAGGGTTATAGAAGGGAGGAACTTAATCCTCATTGTAAACTATACCCCAGATATAAAAATTTAATACTATGCAATGTACATATACATACTGAAACATTTTACATACAGGCATATATCTATATAAATATAAAATCTAAATAAAGAAGACATATCTAAGATAACTATTTTATTTAAAATTATAACTAAATAATGTATAATACATAGAATAATTTAATTTTTAGTTATAGGCCTAGTTAAAAAATGTTGATTTAAGAGCTTTCTTAAAAGCATTAATTGAGTCAAGTTCAACTACTGATGACGGTAAACTGTTCCATGTGTCGATATGTCTGTGCCAAAAAGAGTACTTAAAGATGTCTGTACGGCAAAATGGTTTATATAGTTTAAACTGATGACTTTTTCTTGATTGCCTGTTACTGAAGGATATGTAATTATTAGTGTTTACAGAAGAGTGTCCTTTAATGAACTTAAAAAGCTGAACCAAACTAAGAAACTCTCTGCGCTGAACTAGTGTCGCTAGTTTCAAGGATTTCAGTCGGTCTTCATACGGAGTGTCTTTATCAATGATCCATCTTGTAACGTTCCTTTGCACGTATTCAAGTTTTTCAATCAGATATGCTTGGTGAGGATTCCACGCTTGACAAGCGTACTCGAGTATTGGACGGATCATGGATCTATAACCAGTAAAAAGAGCCCTAGAGTGAGATCCAAATGTCCGCTTGAGTAAGCCCAATAATCTGTTCGATCTTGCAACAACAGACAGTACGTGGGGTTTCCAAGATAAATCACTGGAAAGAACCACCCCAAGATGTTTGTGTGTAGATACTTGGGTAAGTAGCTTGCTATTAATAGTATAATTGCACGGAGAGGGAGTTCTAGCCCTGGTGAACTTCATGGACTCGCATTTGTCAGCATTTGTTCCTAAAAGCCACGAGCCACACCAATCAGTGACTTTATCTAGACTCTCCTGAGCAGTGATGGACGTTTGAGATGGAGTACAGTAATTATAGATTAACATATCATCAGCAAACATTTCTGCAGGACTTGATAAAGATTCAGGGATGTCATTGACGTATAGGATAAATAACAGGGGGGCAAGAATGCTCCCCTGTGGAACACAAGATGTGACAGGCGCCCAGTCAGATTGGCAGCCCTCGATTACAACACGTTGAGATCGACCTTGGAGAAAATTGGATAGCCAGGAAAGTAGAGAGCCGGTAATGCCAAAGCGTTCTAGTTTGAGTAGAAGACGGTCGTGAGGAACTGAGTCGAAGGCCTTTTCGAAGTCCAGAAATATTACATCGGTAGAGAGGCGTTTATCTAGTGCTTTGGCCCATTCATGGAAAAGGTGTATCAACTGAGAGGTACAAGAGTATCCAGGACGAAAGCCATATTGATGAAAAACCTGACCTTGGGGTGCGGGGCACTTTGTAACTTTAGAAGTGAGCGCTGTCAAATGCCCCGCTATGTCCCGGCCGGGGGGTGCGGGGGTTTACATTGACTGGTGCATTACACATTAATCACTTCTGCAGTAAAGGGTTAACAATAAAAACATACAGTCAAATTCTCAATAAAAAACATCTCACCTTACTTCTACAGTGTATCACTAGTTATCTGACCGCTTACTATGTTGAAAAGAATCCATTTTAGCGAGTTATCCAATTCTAGGTTTACTACTAGTAAGAGAAGCTCAAGGCTGCACGATCCGAGAAGCGAAAAATCCAAGCTATAAATGACCGGGCGGCCACAAATCCAACGCAGAATCCAAGCACACATACTGTAGTTTCATTTCAATTCACTACCAACTCAATTTTCCAATCGAAACCGACGCTAAGCCGCAGTTTGCTTCCAAAAGTTTCTAACGACCCTATTCACGCTCACCACAACAAACAATCGTTGAAAACTAGCTTAGTAACCCTGCCTCCTTTGCGACCTGAACCTTTCGGCCTGCTCAAACAACGCGTGATGAACAAATTGTGCTAGAATTAGGGGCACATGTGTTTCACCTTACTACAAGCGCATTTGTAACTAGTTTCTTAGCCACCAAAATGGCGTATAGCAAGGACCTTGGTATGACTACACAAACAAGGCATCGTCAGATACAGGAAGACACCAGCCACACCAAGTGTGTTGGCAGCTTCTCGCACACCGTTATCTCACGGCGAAGCCTACAGGTTACCGAGCAGCCGCGAAAAAAAACACATCTTCGTGATCCATCCACCGAGCAGTTCTCTCGTGTGGAAACAACAAAACATGAGCTAACACAACCTGCCGAAGCTGCAGGAGTCGAGGTCGTTTACACAAAAAACGTACACGAAGCTGAGACCTGGTTGAGAACACACATCACAGATTGCTCAGCTTCAGCCGTTGGCTTCGACATCGAGTGGAAGCCTCAGTTCGTAAGCAAGAAGCGTGGAGGCATCGAGAACAAGACTGCCGTTCTTCAACTGGGAGTCGACACATCCTGCTTAGTGCTGCACCTTCATCACATGAGTAAATTGCCAAATCTGCTTGTCTCAATTCTAAAAGACGCCACAGTCTTGAAAGTCGGTAGTGCTATAAAGCAAGATGTGTCTAAGCTCAGAAGAGATCGAGGCTTGGTGTGCCATGGAATCGTCGATACACAAGACGTGGCAAAGTCTCATTCCTCGTCTACGCAAAAAGTAGGATTAAAGGCATTGGCGGAACGTTTTCTTGGTATCACACTTGCAAAGAGTAAGCGGGTGACAAGAAGCAACTGGGAAAACTTTCCGCTGACCTTGGAGCAGATTGAATACGCTGCTCTGGATGCTTGGATCGGATTAAAGGTTTTCAAAGCAATGGAACAAAGAGGACTCATAAGTTCTGACATCATCAATGAAGCAAAACGGCTACGATTAACACGATTGATTAATTTCTATTTAATTTGGTTTGTTGTTTTATATTGTTTGTTTGTTTTTTTTGGAGCAAACAAATCAAACCCATAAAAATGGATGAAGGAGGCACCGAAGCACTTAAAAGGAGGGTCTACTCACAGGCTAGCAGAACTTATTTTACATTTTGCAACGTCTTGATAATAACTCAAGAAAATATACACCAAATAATAAGATAGTAGACGAAGTCAGAAAAAATTAATTGTTTGTGTAATTTGTTAGTTTAATTCCAAGCAGGCTTTTCTATATCTTTCCGACTTTGTTACACCTGCTGCATATCGTGTAACATAACACTGAACAAATGAAATGCCTGCTCCTAGTGTCGTCGATTGTGATTATTAAAACCAGATAAAAAATTAGAATGATAGTGATGATAGTTATGTATTTACCAGCAGATGGCACACTCTCAATATCGATAAGCTCTAATGAACTTTACAACACTTTACAGGGGACCTAAGCCAGACCGCATTGAGCAGTTTACTTTTCTTTCCACAAGAAATTTGGGAGATGCACCCAATTTGTGAACTTTGGAAAAATGATCAGACCACAAAACCAGGAGCTACATTCACTTCCCTTTACAAGAAGTGCATGGGTTATTTAACATCCCCCACTTACCATTAAAATAATTGTTTCAGTGTGATTAGGTTACCTCAGGTTTGTATGATGTATCTTCAAATTAAGGGTGTACAGTTGTATGTTGTTAACATTGTGTATCATGTTATAAGAATTAAATAAAAATTAGGATTTTGCATAAT